>NC_050578.1:146334891-146634891 GCF_011100635.1 Trichosurus vulpecula
AAATTCTATTCACTCTTAAGAAAATTAAATAAGCAAAAAACAAGAAAAAATTTGACCATAGAAAGTTACTATGGTGACAGGGATGACTAAGTCACAAACTCAGAAGAAGACAACAATGTCAAAACACATATTGGTAAAACCACAAAGAAAAATGAGAAGTGGTCTCCATCCTAAAACAAACAATCAAAAAAGTCCAAAACTGCCCCCCTCCAAAAAAAACCTCATGGAAGAGCTCAACAAAGAGGTTAAAAATCATATGAGCGGTAGAAGAAAAAACAGGAAAATAAATGAATGTAATGCAAGAAAATTATGAAAAAAGAGTGAACAGTTTGGAAAAAGAAAACAACTGCTTAACAAGTAGAATTGTCCAAATGGAAAAGGAGATACAAAAATCCACTAAAGAAAGCAACTCCCTAAGAAGTACAGGTGGCCAGGGGGGTGGAGCGAAGGTGGTGGCTAGAAAGGAGGTACTTACTTAACCTCTCCTCCAGGTCCCTCCAAACACCTGTAAAAAATGTCTCTGAATAAATTCTAGAGCTGCAGAACCCACAAAATAGCACAAGGAAACAGGGATCCAGCCAAGGAGAGGCTGGATGGTCGCTGGGAAGGGTCTATTGCATGGAGCTAGGAGCAGAGGCAAGCACAGGCCAGCAAGGGCCATGCCAGGACCAGCTAGACCAGGAGTCAGGTGGAACATGGGGTAGGGCACTGAATCTTGAGCATTTGCAGTTACCAGATGTCTTACCCCACAAATGCCAAAGACAACAGAGAAGGTTAGTGGAAAAACTGCTAGGTTGGAGTGAAAGGAGTGCGCAGTCAGTCCTAGCCTTGGGGGTATGGAAGTGGTGCAGCTCTGGGGCTGCTTCCACAGCTCTAGCTGCTGTTGCTTCCAGCCCCAGGCCCACCCTGTGGGAGGAATTAAGCAGGCAGATCAGAGCAGGAGTGCAAAACCTGCTTGGATCTGGGTTGCAATCCAGGTTGGCAGTTCGTGGGGGAGAAGAAGCTCTGGTGTGGCAGAGTTTGCTGTGTAGAAGTACCTCTGAAAACAGCAGCATAGCCCCTTAAGCTTGAGACAAAGTACTCTTTACAAGCAATCATAGGCTGACAAAAAGCTCAAGGGTCAAATAATTGGATGGGAACATGAACAGGCAGTGACAATGAACTCAGATTCAAACTCAGAGTTTGGAATCCTTTTTGGTGACAAAGAAGATCAAAACATACAGCCAGAAGAAGTCAACAAAGTCAAAGAGCCTACATCAAAAGCCTCCAAGAAAAATATGAATTGGTCTCAGTCCATGGCAGAGCTCAAAAAGGATTGGGAAAAGCAAGTTAGAGAAGTAGAGGAAAAATTGGGAAGAGAAATGAGAGCAATGCAAGAAAATCATGAGGAACAAGTCAACAACTTTCTAAAGGACACCCAAAAAGTACTGAAGAAAATAACACCTTAAAAAATAGACTAAATCAAATATCAAAAGAGCTCCAAAAAGCCAATGAGGAGAAGAATGCATTGAAAGGAAGAGTTAGCCAAATGGAAAAGGAGGTCCAAAAGACCACCAAAGAAAATACTACCTTAAAAATGAGATTGGAGCAAGTGGAAACTAGTGACTTCATGAGAAATCAAGATATTATAAAACAGAATCAAAGGAATGAACAAATGGAAGACAATGTGAAATATCTCATTGGGAAAACCACTGACCTGGATAATAGATCCACTAGAGATAATTTAAAAATTATTGGACTACCTGAAAGTCATGATCAAAAAACAGCCTAGATATCATCTTTCAAGAAATTATCAAGGAGAATTTCTCTGATATTCTAGAGCCAGAAAGAAAATAGAAATTGAAAGAACCCACAGATCCCCTATTGAAAAAGATACCAAAAAGAAAACTCCTAGGAATATTGTCACCAAATTCCAGAGCTCCTAGATTAAGGAGAAAAATACTGCAAGCAGCCAGAAAGAAACAATTTGAGTATTGTGGAAACACAATCAAGATAATACAAGATCTAGCAGCTTCTACATTAAGGGATCGAAGGGTTAAGAGTATGATATTCCAGAGGTCAATGGAGCTATGCTTAAAACCAAGAATCACCCACTCAGCAAAACTAAGTATCATGCTCCAAGGGAAAATATGGATTTTCAATAAAATAGAGTACTTTCAAGTTTTCTCAGTGAAAAGACCAGAGCTGAATAGAAAATTTGACTTTCAAACACAAGAATCAAGAGAAGCATGAAAAGGTAATAAAGAAAGAGAAATCATAAAGTACTCACTAAATTTGAACTGTTTATATTCCTACATGGAAAGATGTTGTGTATAATTCCTGAGGCCTCAGCAGGTGAAGGGAATATACACGTACACACACACACACACACATATATATATATATATATATATATATATATATATATATATATATATATATATATATATATATATATATATATATATATATATATATATACACACACATATATACATATATCTACAGAGGGCACAGGGTGAGTTGAATATGAAGGGATGATATCTAAATAAAATAAACTCAAATTAAGGGATGAGAGAGGAATATATTGAGAGAGGAAAGGGAGAGATAGAATGGGATAAATTATCTTGCATAAAAGTAGCGAGAAAAAGCAGCTCTGTTGGGAGGGTAGAGGGGGGAGGTGAGGATGAATGAGTGAATCTTGCTCTCAACGGATTTGACCTGAGGAGGTAATAAAATACACACTCAATTGGATATCTTACCCCACAGGAAAGAAGGAGGAATGAGATAAAAAGGGGGGATGATAGAAGGGAGGGCAGACAGGGGGAGGAGGTAATTAAAAGCAAACACTTTTGAAAAGGGACAGGATCAAGGGAGAAAATTGGATAAAGGGAAATAGGATAGGAAGGAGCAAAATATAGTTAGTCTTTCACAACATGAGTGTTTTGGAAGGGTTTTGCATAATGATACATATGTGGCCTATGTTGAATTGCTTGTCTTCTTAGGGAGGGTGGGTGGGGAGGCAAAAGGGGAGAGAATTTGGAACTCAAAGTTTCAAAAGCAGATGTTCCAAAAAAAGTTTTTGCATGCAACTAGGAAGTAAGACATACAGGCAGTGGGACATGAAAATCTATCTTGCCCTACAAGAAAGTAAGGGAAAAGGGGATGGAGAGGAGTGGGGTGACAGAAGGGAGGATTGACTGGGGAATGGGGCAATCCTAATATGTGTCACGTTGGTGTGGGGGTGGGTAGAAATGGGGAGAAAATTTGTAATTCAAACTCTTGTGAAAATGAATGCTGAAAACTAAAAATACTAAATAAATTAATACAAGAAAAAATGATCCAAATTATAACAATAATAACAATAAAATATGTATATTAAAGTTTTAAAGTTAAAAAAAGATGTAAGGAAGTAAACTACATCTTGCTGAAATATACCATAGACAATGAAAAAATATATCAATGCTAATCATATATGCACCAAGTTGTGCAGCATCCAAATACCTAAAGGAGAAGTTAAGTGAATTACAAGTTCTTGAATGGACAAGAGGTGGAGAGCATTATGAAATGTAAAACAGATAATTTTGATTATATTAAATTAAAAAGCTTTTGCACAAAGTCATGCAGCCAAAATTAGAAGAAAATAAGAAAGCTGGGAAATAATTTTTATAGCAAGTATCTCTGATAAATATATCTCTTATATATTTCAAATATATAGACAACTGGTTCAAATTCATAAGAATATAAGCCATTTCCCAATTGATAAATGGTCAAATTATATGATCCGGCTGTTTTCAGATAAAGAAATCAAAGCTTTCTTAAGCATAATAATAAGTGCTTTAAATCACTTTTGTTAAGAGAAATACAAATTAAAACAACTCCAAAGTACCACCTTATACCTATTGGATTGTCTACTATGACAAAAAAAAAGAAAATTATAAATATTGGAGAGGTTGTAGGAAAAGTGGAACAATGATGCACTGTTGGTGAAGTTCTGAACTGGTCCAACCATTCTTAAGAGGAGTTTGAAACTACGTCCAAAGGGCAACCAAACTATACATAACCATTGATCCAACAATACCACTAAAAGGTCTGTATCCCAAAGAGAAAACAAAAAAGGGAATGGGATATATATGTGCAAAAATACTAATAGCAGCCCTTTTTCCTAGTGGCAAAATATTGTAAATTGACTCGTTGCCCATCAATTAGGGAATGGCTGAACATGGTGTGGTATATGAATGTAATGGCATATTATTGTGAAATAAGAAATGATGAACACATAGATTTCAGAAAAACCTGGAAAGACTTGTATGAGCTGGTGCAAAGTGAAATGTGCAGAACTAGAAAAAAATTGTACACAACATCAGCAAATTTGTATGATGATAAACTACAAAAAACTCAGTCCTTCTCAGCAATATGATGATCCAAGACAATTATAAGGACTCACAAAGGAAAATGCTATCCACATCCAGATAAAAAATAGATGGGATCTGAATGCAGGTCAAAGCACATTTTTATTTACTTCCTTTATTTTTTTCATCTTTTTATTTCTTTTGCTCCCTTTCTTCTTTTGCAGCTGTGACCAATATGGAAATATGTTTTATGTGATAGCACATACATAACCCATATCAAATTTGCTACCATTTTAGGAAGAGGGGAGAAAATTGAGGGAGGGAGAAAAATTTGAAAGTCAAAATTTTGTAAAAATGAATGCTAAAATTTATCTTCCCATAAACTTATTGAAAAAATAAAATACTATTAAAAAGAAAAAAAACAAAAAAGGAAGGAAGGATAGAAGGAAGGAAAGAAAGAATGGAGGGAGGAATGGAAAGAGGGAGGGAGGAAGGGTGCAAGAGATGAAGGAGAGAGAAAGAAAAGTAAGAGATGAGAAAGAAAAAAAGAAAAGAAAGGGTAATGAACATGTGTAATGTGCTGCAACACATTACTTCTCTAATGACTTTTGAGAGACCTTCTACTTTGATTTTGCAGAAAATAATATTTCATGATGTACAGAATATAAAGTCACTATTGTGGATTTTTTAAAAATGGGATTACATTTCCTGGAGAAACTTGATATCATTAGAAGAAATGTGCAATTTCCCAAACGTAAAGCCACTATATTATTTTTTTAAAAGATTAACGTATAGTACAGTTATTTGAGAATTCAGCTTTTATTTAATTAACAATCTAAGATATGACATTTAACCATAAGGGATTAGGCCATCTTATTAATGAAGTTAACAAAGATTGATATCCTACCAGTTTCTGGGGTGCTATCTCTGCCAATCACAATCATCTTTGTGTTTCTTGAACTGAACTTTAGTCAACTAACTTTGATAGTGGGGTAATCATATCCACTATGGTACAAGTTGCTGAGAAATATTTCCACTCTCTAGTGGATACTACATAGAGAATAAGCCTTTAAAATATATTGGTAATTACTGAGAAAGGCTGCAATAGAATCGTAATAGCAATATCAAAATCAAGGAAGGAGGAATGATTCTGCTTTGAGGCCACAAGTTTATAAAGCTCTACAGATATTGTAAAGCCCAATTATAGATCATGAATTACTTCCTTTTCATACAAAGAATACAAAAAAGAAAAAAACCAAGGTTGTAAGAACAAAGCAAAGGAAATACTGAACCAACCAAGCAGTGGGTTTAACCAACTTTCCTCTAACTGCCCACAACCCTTTTATCCCTGAAGAAAAAAAATGACTGACCCTTAGTTCCATGGGTGTAAAGAGGGTAAAATCTTGACAGTAACAATAGATATTTAATTCTACTGGGATAAAAAATTAGGGTCTTGTCAATTCTGTCTTTAGTCTATTAATAAAGTCAACCTCATCAAAAATAATAAATCTAAAGGCTATTAATGTACAAGGACAAAAAATACTAAAGCAATTAAGATAGCAAGGGACTACTTGTCATGATCAGAAAAGTATATGACATAATAGTGAGTAATAGCAGTGGAAAGAAATGAAGATATTACAGAGGCTGTTTGCAATAAAAGCTGGAAGGAAAAGCAAAACAGGTGAAATATAATCCAAAGCATTGCTCTAGGTCTCAATTTCAAATGAAAACTTCTGGTAAATTCAACCAGTTATGTAAATGAGAAGGCTTTATTGTTGAAGGACAATACCATAAACAGTCATTCTCAGTTCTTTGTTTTTTTCCTTAACTACACATTTTGTTGTTCCTTAACTACTCTGATCAAGACAATGCTCAAATCAAAGTGATAACTGTCATATCAAAGGTTTTTTTCTAATCTGAAATTAATTAGAATTTACATTTTTATTGAAGTCTGTGATGCTGGTCAGAAATTTTGAGGAAAAAAAAAAGCATTTTGGGCAGTCACCTATGCCAAGATGTTTTTGTTTCTCGTAAAACCTTTACCTTCCTTTTGGGGTGTATGGGTGTACAAGGAGAACTAATACCTCTGATATGAGGGCTTGCTAAGCCCTTTTCAGAGCTTCTCACCTTTCCTGCCACCTGGCACCAAACTTTCACTTGTGGCTCCAGGAAGCCATACCATTACAGCTGCCACACTCCCATTAACTCTCTTGGAAAATGGGCTAAACCAGGCTGAGGGCAGTCACAAACCCACAGGTGATTTAAGGGGATGTCTACCCAAAGTATGTAAAGATTTTCTGCAGTGTAATGAGTATATGAGAGCAATTCATTACAATGGTTATGAAGGTAGATAAAGGAGTAGCTATGGAGTGTTTAGAGCTTGGTCAGACATCACAGACACAAAGGTCATCCACTGCGTATCAGGCCATCACCGGTCCTCTTGATTTTTGTCTTGCCACTGGACTTTAATGACCAGAAGAAAGGTTGAAGCTGACTACTATGTGCAACCTCTGCCTCACTGTAACAGCAAGCAAAGTGGGATTTTTTTGCTGTTTTTCTGTTTCCCAGCCTCAGTCTTACATGCTGAGCCAATCAGACACGTGCATGTGGGCTCTAGCCAATCAGATGCTGAGTAGAACTGTATATAAAGAGAGCTGGTTGAGAAAGCAAACATGAAGAGAGCCAGTTTTGAGGGGGTAAACCAGTATTGAAAAGAAAAAAATTCGGTGTGGAGACCTCTGAGAAGTGAGAGGAGACCTCTGAGAGCAGGAAAAAAGACCTCTGATGGCAGAGACTTGCTGAAGAAGCCTCTGAACTTTGAAAGTAAATAGAGCAGTAGGGCGGAAATCTGCCCATGGGAAGGAGGCTTAGCTCAAACCCCTTTTAAGAGCTGTTAAAGTGAACTGAGCTGTTATCACAGAGCCTCCAGACTTTGAAGGTGGATTAAGATGATCGTGCTGGTAGTGCGTATCAATATTGTTACTCTGTTAAGCTTTATTTTCCCAGAGGCAGAAGCTGTGGGCAGAAACTCTTGCAGCCTGCTGTCAGGCAGGAGCAGGAAGAGCTTGACATGGACCAGTCCCTGTGAGCTGAGACATGGAGCAAGAGTGGGGAGGTGTCTGTGTGTGAAACCAGGTGAGAACTGAGAGCAGTCAACCCACAGAGGAAGAGCTATAGGACTCAGAAGTCAACTTCTAGTTAAGATGAAAGAGGATTTTACTTAGACACTTGGTATTGATTAAGGAGATTGTTCTTACTGTGACCTAGGGGTGGATGGTGTAGTATTTTCTGCTAACCCTTAAGGATGCATTGTGCTAGGGAAGACCCTAGATAGGCAAGAATGCCCTCATCGTAGTAATTTCAAGCATAGAAATTTCCAGACATGAAAGATCCCAGATATATAGGATTCTAGAAAATAGAAAGAGCTATGATGCAAGACAGAAAGAGGGGAGCTTCTCTGGAAGAGAGGTAACAATAGAACATGAGACTTATGGGTATCAAAGAGACATTTGCCCAATATATAGGAGAGAGGTTTAATTATACTTTTTAGTCCACTAAAACAATCAGTTTTTTTTTTCACATGAATTGTTGGGTAGTTAAAAAACATAGCTTTTATTTGAGAGAGTTATTTTTTGAATCCTCTTGTTAGACTTTAAATTTATCTCTATTAAATGTTGCCTTATTCAATTCTGCTCATCATTCTAGCTCGTTAAAATATTTTGGAGCTTACTGAATTTTTCAGCTGTCAGTTCTCCCTTTTATATCCATGTCATCTCCACAATGTGATATACCCTATGGGAGTGTGTATGTATGCCTGTATACATATGTGTGTATATATATATATATACATATTTATATATAATTATGGATTCCCAGATGAGGAAACATAGACAGGTAGAGATCAATCTATCAATAAATAAATTTATCTATGCTGGGAAGTCCTGTTTCAGTGTCTTCCACGCCTCACAATCAAATCCAAAGTTCTTCAGAGAGACCTTGAGAGTATCATATCTCTTCTTCTGACCTCTGTGTGAGTGCTTGTCTTGTGTGAGTTCTCCATAAAATCATCTTTTAGTCAAAGAGACATTTGGCATTCAAACAGCATGATCAACTCATGAGAATTGTGCTCTGGGCAAAAGAGTTTAAATGCTTGGCAGTTCAGCTCAAAGACAGCACTCTTATCTATGAGCCAAGCAAAATTTCAAGAAATGTGAGATGTGCAAAATTGGAGACATCTCCACTCCAGATATTCATGTGGACAATTTGTGTCTGACCTGTGGTAGAGGCTTCCATCCTCCTGGAGCATGAAGGACAACAACCAACACACACACACACCTTGGTATATACATATATACACACATGTATATGAACACATATATGCATATATGTGTGTGTATATATATATATGTATACATATATATATACACATATGTGGTAGATCTTTCAATTTTAAAAAATGTTTGGTTACTTTGTATATATGTCAGTTGCCCACTTATTGTTCTTTCTTTCCTCTCTTCCCTTGGTCCCTACAATTAATGCCCTCCTCAAATTTCATAGGTAATTGAGAATTGAAAAAGATCCACTATGATATTGTCCTATGAGAACAAGATTGGCAATAGTTCAAGAGCACTGAGCAGTTTAATCTAACAAAAAGTACTATAAGTCACTGTGTGGTGGTAAAAGGCTGTGCAAAATTAATGAAGCATCACTAATCATTATAAATATATTTGTAAACTACCAGCAGGAGGGGAAAAAAGTCAAAATGAATTATTTGTTGCTCTTCCTTTCAGCAAGCATGTAACAACTATCTTGTCTCCTCCAGAAGAGGGGTTCATTTGGAACATGTGTTAGCTGTTGCAGAATGTAAACCTTACTGATGCATATAAATCTCAGCTATGGGTCTTCTAAATTGAGCTTATAAAATTTATCATTATGCAGACCAGCAAGCATGGTATTCCTCCAATTATTTAGACACAGTCATCATTCTGATAGTAATATGTGGTTTGGGAAGTGTGTGTGTGTATGAGATTAAAAGTGAGCATAGAGTAACAACTTGCCTCTTGGGATTTACTGCCTAGGGTAAACTAGAAATTTCCTCTGCCTTCTTGCATTTTGTTTGTAAAGTAAATTACTGTTAAGCAGGCTTTTTTGCCCAATACATCCATGAATTTTGCCAATGTTGTTAGCATCTATACATTCAAATATTTACCAAGGCAAAGTGTCACTGTATCACTGAATGCTAGTGCCCCACTCCCAAACATGATTATATTTAATTATCTTGTATTTATTTGTATGTATTCTTATTATTTATATTATGTCCTATGTTATATGTGTGCAGGTTGTCTCTCTTATTAAAATCTAACTTTCCAGAGGGTAATGTTGCACCTTTTTTTTTTTTAAATTTGTAGCTCCAGCACTTTGCACAGGGACAGGCAGATCAGGGGACTCACAGATGTGAGGAAGGTTTGAATTCTTCTACAAATCTGATAAGCTGTCATCTCTGTCTTAAGTCACTAATAAATTGTTAAATCTCACGAAACAAAATTTCTCATTCAAAATAGTAATTGAATTGCAGCTTACAATGATTATTTTGGGGGTTCAGCCATTCAACCAGTCTTGAATCCATTAAACTTTATTTTTGTACAGCATGAAATGATGATGAGGAATTCAGAGATACTAGGGCACGTTTGTATAAACTGATGCAGAGTGATTTTAACAGGACCAGAATAACAGGTATAATGACTACAATCATGTAAATGACAGAATACAGAAAAAGAAGTTCAAAACTGAGTAACTGTAATAACTAACTGCAATTCCAAAGGATAGACAGTGAAATATAGCTTTCCACTTACCTGAATGATGAGGGAACATAGACGCAGAGAGATCACATATTGCGTACACTGTAAAATATGTCACAATAGTGATTGTGTTGTTTTAACTGCTGTGCTTTGTTACAAAAATAGTTCAATTGTGGGGATAGAAAGAGGGCTGCCCAGAACTGAATTTAATGTAAAAAATGAGTCAATAAAAGTTTTAAATACTAAAAAATAAAATTTGTTTATCATGGGGTAGTCTGTTTGATCTGATCCATTTCACAAAGAGACGATGAGGTATACCTAGACAAAAGCTAATGAATTAATTGGTGTTAATACTATGTAGAGAGGTAGACCAATGAGTCAAGAAGATGTGGGTTGTATCCCTGACTCTGCCACAATGCTTGCTATGTTACCCTAGATGTGTCACCTAACCTCTTAGTACCTTAGTACCTCTGAGACTCTAAGTCTCAGAAAAGGTGCAGTTTTCCAGTGATAGAAAGACATTCCTCATTAAGACTTCACTATACAATGAAGCCAAAGGTTCCGTTGCATACACACACACACACACACACACACACACACACACAGAATATTAAGGAGCTTTATTAGACTTAGTATTATACATACTTAATTGGCTTACTTCTGATTGGTATACTAAAACATACCTGAGTTTGGCTTGCTCTAAATATTACATTTGAAAAACATATAAAAAGTTAAATTTCTTTTCTTTTCCTTCTATACCTTTCCTAAAGTAATATGTAATTTATATATGTATATATACATATATGCATATATGTAGGCGTGTGTATGTGTATACACATATACAAATAAATGTATGTATCTTAAACCATATATTTATAAAGAAACATGCATGATCACAGAAAAACAAATTCCCTAATTTATTTATAAGGGATAGCAGCCACCATTTTTTAATTAGTCAGTCAATGATCATTTATTAAGTACCTCCAAAGTGCCAGGAAGTATCAACCTCAAAATTCAGGAAGCATTCATATAAATCTTCATTCTTAATAGAGATGCCAAACTCCTAACTGTACATCACATTATCTATATCTTGTTCCAAAGTGAACCATTAGGACTCAGGTGGATTTCCCTGGTAAGTATGTTTTCTATTGTATCCTTTAAGAGGTATCACAAAGGCTCAGAAGGCATGTAAAGGTTAGAATCTTTACCAGTGGAACGGTTGACTATGCCAGTAAGATCAAAGCATTCTGGTACAAATGTGATAGCTTATTAGGCTTCTGTGAACATATGACAGCACTGAGTGCTATTGAGCATTGAGTGTTCAATCAATAAAGTGTTGGCACTAAACAAAATACTGAGAATGCAAAATGAGGCAAAAGATAGTGTCTGCCCTCAGGGAGCTCACTTTCTAATGGGAGAGATAATATGCAAATATATACAAACATGATATGTACAAGTACACTAGAATTAAGTAAGGTTGGGAGACACTTCATGTAATAGATGGGATTTAATTTGCAACTTAAAGGAAACCAGGGAAGTCAGTAGGCAGAACTGAAGAGGGAGAACATGAGACTATTAAATTTCTAGAAGAGAATGCTATATCAAGGTGAGTAGTGGCTTATCCTTTGGATTGGTTTTCCTTATAGATTCTCAGTCAGATGTGGCATCAAATACCTTATCAGACCACATCTTGGACCAGGTTCTTTTTCACTAGATTAGATCTCTTTCTAAGCCCTCTTTACTCCTTCCAATTAAATACAAACATTTTGACACCTTCACCATATAAAATGCTGATCTAACAATCTTGTTTCCTTCCCCAAACCAAAGCAATTCCACTCCAGTCCAAGGATAAGCATGGCAGTATCACTGGCCAACTTAAAGGCCTAAAATCTGGGAACTTCATAGCTACTATGTGAAATTATCATTTTTCTATAACTATTGACCAGATGCTTTTGGGTCTTGCCATAATCTGGGAGATTTCAAAGAATTATAGGAAGCATACAATTGATTGTAGGTCTTCTGCTTCACAGAAGCACAAAGATTCCCTCATGACTTCAAAAGTTTTCTAGTACTACTTCTAGTCTTTTATGATCCTTTGCAACTATAAGCTATACTATGGTAGCTTTTGTTGTATGAATGATAAAACTTTAAGTGATTTTTATGTCTGGAAAGTGTTATTTCCCATGGGAAAAATAGATATCCCACCTGGTGAGATATGATACTCACTAGACCATTTCCTATTTCATGGGAGCCAGTCTCCTATTATATAATGTGGAGGGGTTTCTACAGTTGCTATAAGATAAATTATTATGTATTCCTCCAAGGCCAAATTAGGAACCTCAATGTTTTTCAGTCAACAATTGGTCTTCAGGGATATTACTCATTACTCCTTAGGTGTGTTACTCTGACATTACTTCTTATGAGCCTGCAGGTCTACTAAAACACCACAATAGTTTTAGAAGTAAAGAATTCTTTTGTCGGTCTCAGGGTCTAGTGTCCATTATCTTCCATCTAGATACATATCTAACCACAGATGCAGTTTCTCAAAAGATCAATTTATCCAACATTTCCATGGGGCCACCCTCTCATAGGCAGTACTGGCCTCTTGAATTCATTGATCTTCTACAAATTGGCTGAAGCAGAATGTGACCACATGATACAAAGGAAAGAATTAGTCATTTGAGTCTGCTTTTAAAGTGTGGAAACACTATCTTGGGAATATGGTTACCCACTATTTGCCCATACTCTTCAGAAGCACTTGGAGCACTTTCATATTACCTAAAAGGGTCAGCTTGATCAGATCCACCAGGCCGTATTTTTAGTAGATTCATCTTTACCATCAAAGTAAAACTTCCATCTCAGATTCAAATTAATTGTTCTTGGAGTGGTATAACTAGAGTATGGAGATGCCACCAGAGTGCCTCTAAACCAAAAGAGCATAGAAAATAAGGGGGCAACCTTGAGTTGGGAAAACTTTGCTCAAAATTCCACCTTTGATACATACTGATCCCAGTCAAATCATTTTAACTTTAAGGGCCCCAGCCAATTAAACTTTTGAATGCTTACTCTTCTATTGTGTCTGAGTAAGTTTCTGCACTCAAAATTCCTGACACCAATTAAATCACAAGTCTAGGCCAAAAACAAATAAACAAAAAAATTTCACCTCCATCCATGATGAGGGATATGGTAATTTGCTGGCAGATAGAGGGTTTTGAAAATTAGAATGTGTATACCCAATGAATCAGCCACCTTGACTTCCTCTGCTCCATAGATTTTACAGACTCACTATCTCTATACCTTTTTCAATAGCAATGTAAGAAACTATCTTGATGCACAAAAATTAAAGAGATCCAGTCTTCAAACAGTCCTGTCACTCTCTCTCTCTCTTATTCAAGTAAGAGCTTTCTAGCAAGTTCAATAGACATTTCTGATAATCCCCAAATCCATATGTCCTATCCTAACCTACCACCAGATTGCTAGTTTTTATGCATCTAGAAGCTGCATATTTTTGGTCTTTGTCAAATGAATAGATCAATGAATAAATGAATGAACTTTCATTGCCACTTGAAGGTTCTGTAAGCATATCAAATTCAACATTTCCAAAAGGAAGCTCATTTTCTAAATTTCAGTTCCCTTCAGAGAATCATCATGTTTTCAGTGAACCAGGTTGTGACCTTTGATTTAAATATCTTTCTCTCCTTCATCCATCCTCCTGTCTGACTATAAATGGGGAGTCGACAAGTGTTTTTTTTTTCCTGTATTTATTTACACAATCTTTTACATGTTTCTTATTCACTCTACTCATGCATACTGTTTCCTGCTGTTGAAATAGTCCACTGGAGGAAGCAAAGTCAAGATAGAAGACTAAAGGTAGAGACCCTCCTGAACCCTCCAAAATTCCCCTCCACACTACTTTAAAATAAGAAAAGAGTGATTGTACTCACTCATAGATCAGAGCACAGACCAAAAGAGCAGTGACCACACCTCTCTTTATGTCATACCACCTTGGAATGACTGAAAAGGAAAAAAAAAGATATAGATCTCCAGAACTAACTCTGAAAACAGCAGCATGAAAAACCTGAAACTTGGGACATTACTCTCTCTACCCTGGGAACACAATCTAATTGTAACATAAAGTTAAAAGTCAAGAAATATGCTGGAAAAATAACCAAACAATGACAACAGAACCTGACCAAAGAAAATTACTATGGTGACAGGGAAAATCAAGCTCAAACTCAAAAGAAGACAGCAATGTAAAAACAACTACATGCAAAGCCTCAAAAAAAATTGTTAATTCATCTCATTCCTCCCTAAAAAAAAAAAAATTCCTGGAAGAACTCAAAAAAAGATTTTTTTAACTCAAATAGAAAAAGTAGAAGAAAAATTGGAAAAAAGAAAAAAAACAGCTGATTGGTAAAAGAGGCACAAAAATACTGAAGAAAATAACATTTAAAAAAAACAGAATAGGCCAAATGGTAAAAGAGGCACAAAAATCCACAAAAAAGAACTCAAGAAGCAGAATTGGTCACATAGAAAAAGAGGTACTGAAGAAAGGTACTGCTTGGAAAGTAGAATTGGTCAAATTGAAAAGGACTCTTAAAAGCTTAAAAAAGAAAATAATTTCTTTAAAATTAGAATTGGGGGAGCTGGCTGTCCCTGGGAGGTAAGGCTGAGGGTGGGGGCTGGAGACTGCTTCTTTCATCCCTGGGCCAGGTGCTGGGGACCCACTCACAAAGGACTGGGGATCCCCACCCTACCAGCTACCATTCATTGCCCCAGAAAGGCCCCTGAAGGACCCTACTGTGTGTGTGAGTGGGGGATGGGCAGTCCTGGCTCATGGATGTGGATGTACCATATTGGGAAGCCAGTTTTTCACATGAGCTCCCTGTTCTCTTTTAAAGACTCCTAAGGATCATGACCTGGGCGGGGGGGCGTATTACAGAAACCAGGGTGAGGAGAGGAAAAAGAGCAGGAGCAGGGGCCTGAGGTGGAAGGAATGTATAAGTATTCTGGATGGGACATTTTGATTTTCTTAGTTGACACCTCTAAGACTGTCTTTCAAGCCCAGGATGAAAATTGAGGAACTTCTTTTGACCTACCCATCCCATGCATCCAGAGTGTGTACAGCAGCAAGATCATTGGCAGTGAGTAAGACCTCTTGACTGTGGTCTTCCATGGCACTGACAAACACAAGAACTTGGGGAAATTCAGAAACATTTACCCCAGAATCAAAATGAATACTTGAGCTTACCAGTTTAAGGGAGAAATAGGAGACAAACATTTCCAGGAACTGATTGGCTATGGCTCAGACTATTCCCTGAGTGAGGCCCTCTGGCTCTGTGCCAACCTCTTCTGTGGGGTCCAGCTCAAGATGAGTCACAAGTGGCTCATGCTATTCACTAATGATGACAATTCCCATGGCAAGGATAGTGCTAGGGCCAGTCAGGCCAAAACTAAAGCCAGTGACATCCAAGACACACAGGTGTCCTCAACCTTAGGAACCTGAAGAAGCCTGGGGGAGGGGGGCATTGATGTTTCCTCATTCTACAAGGACATCATCATCCCAGCCAAGGATGAGGACCTTGGGGTTCACTTTGAGGAGTCAGGCAGGCTGAAGGACCTCCTGAGGAAGGTTAGGGACAAGGAGACTAGGAAACGCTCTCTGGCCAGACTGAAGCTAAAAAAGTGCAAGGATGTGGCCCTGACTGTTGGCATTTTTAATATGGTCCAGACAGCATTCAAGCCTCCTCCCATCAGGCTTTATTGGGAAACAAATGAATAGGTAAAAACCAAGACCAGAACATTTAATGTAGAAATGGGCAGCCTGCTATTGCCCAGGAATACCAAGAGGGCTCAGATCTATAGAGGCCATCAGATTGTGATGGAGAAGTAGGAGACAGAAGAGCTGAAGAAATTTAATGAACTGAGTTTGGTGTTGATTGGCTTCAAGCCTCTGTTTATGCTGAAGCAGCACCATTTCCTGAGCCCTTCTGTTTGTGTTCCAGGAGGAATCCCTGATTAATGGAAGTACAACACTGTTCACTGCTTTGCTCCCCAAATGCCTGGAGAAGGAGGTGTTGGCATTTGCAGGTACACACCCCCTGCTAAAACAGCCCCCCATGTTTGTGGCCCTGGTGCTCCAGGGGGAGCTGGATGCCCAGAGAGTTCAAATGACACCTCCAGGCTTTCAACTCATCTTCCTGTCCTATACTGATGACAAATGGAAGATGCCCTTTACTGAGAAAGTCACCACCAACCTGGAGCATGTGGACAAGATGAATGCTATTGTCCAGAAACTCCCCTTCAAGTACCATAGAGGCAAATTTTGAGAACCCTGTGCTACAGCAGCAGTTCAGGAACCTAGAGGCCTTGTCACTGGACCTGATAGAGCCTGAAGATGCCCCAGATCTGACATGGTCCAAGGCCAAAGTGAAGGATTTCCTGGTGGAGGAGTTCAAGGAGCTAGTCTACATTCCTAACTACAAACCTGAGAGGAAGGCAGCGAAGGGGAAACCAGACAGCAGTGGTCCTGGAGGAAAATAGCCCAAACTCGAGCTGTCAGAGGAGGAGCTCAAAGCCCACGTTTGGAAGGACACCCTGGCCAAGCTCACAGTGCACATCCTCAAAGAGGCCTGCCACATGTACCTGCTCAAGGCCAGCAGCACCAAGAAGCAGGAGCATTTGGACCTGCTGATGCAGCACTTCCAGGAAGCCTGATGGACCCCAGGATCCTTGTTCTCAACCTGCTTCTTCTTGTTTACCAGTAAAGAGAACTGCTTTTCTTTGGGACCAGAGTGTCAGGTTTCTTCTCTTTTACTCTTAACTCATCTTTGGAAAACATTTCCCTTTTCTCCTCTTGCAGAAGCTGCCATTGCTGCCACTGCAGATTCAGAGATCTGGACCCAACTGCCTTTCAGTCCACCTTGGCCTTCAGAAAGACAGAGTGGCCCCTTATCTTCTCTCCAGAAGACAGTGCAATCCTACCATTGGTTGGGAGGTTCCTCACTGGAAGCTGAGGAACTTTGACCTTTCTAGTCCCTGGAAGTGACTCCTTTCCCACCTATTTGTCTTATGCACCCTGGGCTCACACTACACACGCACACTACAGTGAACGCTCCTGACTGCATGGCCTATCTGTGAGACATTGAGTACACCCATACAGACTACACAAGAGGCCAGAAGTGGCTTCCCTAAGAAATCTGTAGCTTCTTATTACCAATAATTAACTGAATCAGGGATTTGTAACTGGTAGTCTCTGAACTTCTGAAAAAATATTCACATTTGCATTTCAATAGTTGGTTGTTTTAGTGATCCTCCATGTTTTGTTTTGCTCATTTAAAAACAATTCTAATTAAAAAAAATAAAATTCAACATTATAAAAAAACATAGAATTGGGCAACTGGAAGCTAATGACTTCATGAGACATCAAGAAAGAACAAAACAAAATCAAAAGAAAGAAAATGTAAAATATTTCATTGGAAAAAGAACTGACCTAAGAAACACATTAAGGAGAGAGAATTTAAGAGAATTACTGGGCTACTTGAAACCAATGATAAAAAAAAAAGTTTCTACATTGTATTTCAAGATATTATGAAGGAAAACTGCCTGATATCCTAGAACCACAAGGCAAAATAAAACTTGAAAGAATCCACCAATTACCTCCTGAAAGAGGTCCCAAAATGAAAACTCCAGTTTTATAACGAAATTCCAGAGCTTCCCAGTTAAGGGAGAAAATATTGCAACTGCCAGAAAGAATCAATTCAAATATTGTGGAGCTACAGTCAAGATCACACAAGATTTAGCAGTTCTGAAGGACTTGGATTATGACATTCCAAAGGGCAAAGGAGCCAGGATTACAGTCAACCATCACATACTCAGCAAAACTGAGTATAATCCTTTAGGGAAAACCACTGACATTTAATAAATTAGTGGACTTCCAAACATTCTTGATGAAAAGACCAAGAGTCTGAATAATAAATTTCACTTTCAAATACAAGACTGAAGAGAAGCAAAAAATTATAAACAAAGATAAAGAGAGATATATGAACTGATAGGAAAGATGAATAGACGAAAAGAAAATGATAAACAGAGATAAAAAGAATTTATAAGGGATTCAATAAGGTTAATCTACTTAAATTCCTATATCAGAAGATATTTGAAACTCTTGTTAAATGTATCATTATTATGGTTGTTCAAAGGACTATACAGAGAGAGCATAAGTGTGAGTTGACTAGGTGTAATGATATCCAAAAAAATAAAAGTAAGGATTGGGAAAGAGGGTTGCATGGGGAGAAAGAGGAAGGGACAGGTATAATGGGGTAAATTAGTAGAAGTGTTAAAGAGCTTTTACATCGGCAAGTAAGCTGAGCAGGGAGTGGAAGGCTATGGTTGACCTTTCTTCTCTTAAGAATTGGTTCAAAGAGGGAATAATGTCTACACTTAGTTGTCTATAGAAATCTATCTTACACCATAGGGAAGTAGGAGGGAGGAAGCAGGAAAAGGCAGGGGTTGATAGAAGGGGGGACAGATGGGGAGAGGTGGTCATCAGAAACAAAACATTTTTGAGAAGGAATAAGGTGAAAAGAGAGAGAATGAAGGGGGAAATAGGATGGAGGGAAATGTACAGTTAGTAATCATAAATGTGAATGTGAAAGAGAAGAACTCAACACATAAAATGGAAGTGGAGAGCAGAGTGGATTAAAACCAGAGTCCTACAATATGGTGTTTACAAGAAATATACTTTAAGCAGAGAGTAAAGTAAGGGGTTAAAGAAAAAATAGTCAGGGTAACAGCAATTATCTCAGACAAAGTAAAAGCAAAATAGATCTAACTAAAAAAAGATAGAGAAAGAACCTATATCTTGCTAAAAAGTACCATAAACAATGAAGTAATATGAGTACTAAATATTTATGCACTAAATGGTATAGAATTTAAATTTGTAAAGGAAACATTAATGAGTTGTAGGAAGAAATTAACAATAAAGCTATAAAAGTGGACCTCAACTTTCCCCCCTCAGAACTAGATAGATCTAACCACAAAATAAAGAAGAAAAAATTTCAAGGAGATGAATAGAATGTTAGAAAAGTTAAATATGATAGACCTCTGGAGGAAACTGAATGGGAATAGAAGAAAATATACCTTTTTTTTTTCTTAGCAATACATGGCACCTACACAAAAATTGACCCATGTATTAGGGCATAAAAACCTCACAACCAAATGTAGAAATATTAAATGCATCATTTTCAGATTATAATGCAATAAAAATTGCATTCAATAATGGGCCGTGGGGGAAAAAAGGTTAAAAATTAATTAAAAACTAAACAATTTAATCCTTAAGAATGAATGGGTCAAAGAACAAATTTTAGAAACAATCAGTAAGTGACAGAATGAGAATGAGACAAGATATCAAAATTTATGGGATCCAGCCAAAGTAGTATTTAAGGGAAAATTCATATCTCTAAACACTTACATTGGTAAAATAGCAAAATAGCAGATCCACAAATAGAAGGAGCCAGAATACAGATCAAAGCATTTATTTTACTCTGTTTTACTTGTTTGGTCTACGTTTTCTTTCACACCATGATTAATATGGAGATCCGTTTTGTATGACTGAACATGTAAAATTGATATGAGATGGTTTTCCTTCTCAGGTTTGGGGAGGGGAAAAAGGCAGCAAGAAAATTGAGAATTCAAATTTTAAAAGATAAATATTAAAAATTGTTTTACATTTAATCAGAAAAAATTTTAATAGCCTCCTAATTGTTTACCTACCTTCATTTTCTTTCCTTTCTAAGCTACCATCCACATAGCTGCCAAATGGTTGTTAATAAAACAATCATCTTACTATGATACAGATCCTTGACCCCATTAATTCTTTTTCAATGACTTTCTATTGCCTTGAGTATCAAATAGAAAATACATACCTTCATATTTAGAACCTTCTGTAATTTTTCTCCCATCTACTTTTCCTATTCCTCTGAATTATGCACTTTCCCTTACCTTCCGATTGGCCTGTTGGCTATTTCCTATACCCTGCATTCCATCTATTGCCCCCATACTTTTGCATGAGTCATGACGCCTAGGATCAAAAGGCAGTCAACAAGAACTAGACCCCTGAAGAGTGTATTACAAGCTATACTTTTTTACTATTTAAGAGGTTTGGATTGTCATTCCGATTACACAGAGCTATTATGATAAGGCATTTCATTGATTTTCACCATAAGCTCTTTTACCTAAATAATCTCCATCCCTCCCACCACTCTGCCCTGAAATCACCCCTCACACTGAAATCTTTATAGTCAATGACTTAGCATTTTTAGAAGAAACTCAGGCTAAGTTGTAATTTACCCTATGGCCAAATTTAACAACTTATATAAACAGGTATCTAGCTGCCATAGTACCTTCTCTAATCACTCAAATGTTAGAGGTTAAATCTGGTTGTCCTTCCTAAACCTCTGTACTGATAGACAAAATAACAGAGTCAAACAAATATCCAGCTGAAGATAACCTGGGAGGTCACCAGGAAAGGTGTATCACATCAAGCTAGGAGCGGAGCACAGTCCAGCTTGGACCATGCAAAACATGGGCTGGAGCAAGCCTCAGGGGACTGAATCACTGACAACTGCATCAGTTTCCAGACTTCTCAACCCACAAACACCAAGTACAACATGGAAGGTCAGTGGGAAAATTCTGTCCTGGGTAAGAGAAGAGTGTGGTCTGGCCCTAGCACCAGGGTGGTGGAAATGGCAGCCATGGTAGCAGCAGCACCTGGTGGTGGAAACAGCAGCTGCTTCCAGACCTCTAGGCCTAGAAATGGTAGGGTGATCAAGTAACTGATCATAGAGGGATTGTAAGGATCTATTTGCTGGCACTGAGGCAGGATTCTCTTGGTTTGTGCTGCTTGGATCTGGGTTTCAAACCTGGGTGGCAGTCTTAGGGTGAGTAGGAGCACTGGCATGGTGGCCATGGAGAGATAAGCCTCCTCACAGTTCCAAAGCTGAAAAGAGTGCTGAGGTCACTCCCAGACCAGAGCACAGGCCAGGAGAGGAATGAACACCTCTCCTTAGATCATAGCAGAAGAACTGAAAAATTACAGGCCCCCAGAAGTATCTCTGAAAACAGCTGTGCAAAACCCCTGAAGGTTGGGACAGTGCATTCTCCCCTCTAGAAGCAGAGACCTACCTTGACAAAGAGCTCAAAAGTCAAGTAATTGTCTGGAAAAAGGAGCAAACAGTGTTAAAAACCCAGACTATAGAAACTTACTTTGGTGACAAAGAAGATCAAAACATACAAGCAAAAGAAAACGACAAAGTCAAAGCTCCAAAAGCTTACAAGAAATTATGAATTGTTCTCATGCCATGGAAGAGCTGCAAAGGGATTTTGAAAATCAAGTAAGAGAAGTAGAGGACAAACTGGGAAGAGAAATGAAAGTGATGTAAGAAAATCATGAAAAATGAGTTAACACCTTACTAAAGGAGACTTCCCCAGATAAAAAAATACAGAAGAAAATGACACCTTAAAAACAGACTAACACAAATGGCAAAAGAGTTCCAAAAAGCCAATGAGAAGAAGAATGCTTTAAAAGCCAGAATTGACCAAATAGAAAAAGAGGCCCAAAACTCACTGAAGTAAATAATTCCTTAAAAATTAGGATAGGGAAAATGGAAGCTAATAACTTTATGAGAAATCAGGATATTATAAAAAAAAAACCAAAGGAATGAAAAAAAACAGAAGACAATGTGAAATATCTCGTTGGAAAAAATAACACTCCCCCAGAAAATAGATCCAGGATAAATAATGTAAAGATTATTGGGCTACCTGAAAGCCATGATGAAAAAATGGGAAAAAAGAGCCTGGACATCATCTTTCAAGAAATTAACAAGGAAAACTATCCTGATATTCTAGAGCCAGAGGGTGAAATTGAAAGAATTCAAAAATTCCTCCTTGAAAAAGATCCCAAAAGGAAAACTTCTAGAAATATTGTAGCCAAAATCCAGAGTTTCCAGGTCAAGTAGAAAGTATTGCAAGCAGGCAGAAAGAAACCATTCAAATATTGTGGAAGCACAATCAGGATAACACAAGATCTACCAGCTTCTACATTAAGGGACTGGAGGGTTTGGGATGTGATATTCCAGAGGTCAAAGGAGCTATGATTACAACCAAGAAGCACCTACCCAGCAAAACTGAGTATAATACTTCTTAGGAAAAATGGATAATCAATGAAAAAGAGGACTTTCAAGCCTTCTTCATGAAAAGACCATAGCTGAATAGAAAATTTGACTTTTGAATACAAGAATCAAGAGAAACATGAAAAGGTAAAGATGAAGGAGAAGTCATAAGGGACTTATTAAAGTTGAACTGTTTACATTCCTACATGGAAACATAGTACTTGTAACTCATGAGACCTTTCTCAGTATTAGGGTAGTTGAAAGGAATACATGTGCATGCACATGCATGTATGTATATGTATGTATATATGCACACATAAATACACATATTTGTATATGTCCATATACATACAAATATACACATGTGTATGTGTGCATATGTATGCATATGCATGTATGTGCCCATATACATATGCATATATACATATACACATATACACATACATATATATATATATATATATATATATATATATATATATATATATACATACACACACTCATACATATACACACACACACACACACAGAAACAGAGACAGAAGGCCCAGGATAAGTTGCATATGAAGGCATTATATCTAAAACATAACATTAAGGGGTGAGAAAGGAATATATTGGGAGAAGGAGAAAGGAAGAGATAGAATGGGGTAAATTATCTTACATAAAAGAAGCAAGAAATGTTACAATGGAAGGGAAGAGGGAGGAGGTGAAAGTGAATAAGTGAACCTTACTGTTATCATATTTGGCTTAAGAAGGGAATAACATACACACTCACTTGGGTATCTTACCCCACAGGAAAGTAGAGGAGAAGGGGATAAATGTGGGTGATAAAAGTGAGGGAATATTAGGGGTAGGGGTAGTCAGAAGCAAACACTTTTGAAAAGGGACAGGACCAAATAAGAAAATAGAATAAATAGGGACAGGGATAGGATGCAGGGAAATGTTGTTAGTCTTTCACAGCATGACTGTCATGTAAGTATTTTGACTAACTGCAAATGTATAACCTATATTGAATTTCTTCCTCCTCAGTGAGGGTAGGTGGGGAGGGAAGAAGGGAGGAAATTCGGAACTCAAAGTTTTAAAAACAAATATTAAAAATTGTGTTTACATGCAACTGGGAAATAAGATATACAGGCAATGAGTTATAGCAATCTATCTTGTCCTACAAGAAAATAAGGAGTAAGGGGGTAATGCGGAGCAGTGATAAAAGAGAGGGCAGACTGGGGGAAGAGGTAATCAGAATGCATGCCATCTTGGATGGGGGAAGGGGAGAGATGGGAATAAAATTTGGGGCTCAAAATCTTGTGGAAGTGAATGTTGAAAACTTAAAATAAATATATTATTTTTTTAAAAAGAAAAACTTTGAGTGACTAAGTGATTTTGACTATCATAAATAAGCAAATTAACTAAAAAGAACATATGAAGGAAGATGCTGCCTGCATCCAGAGAAAAAAGTGATAAATAGAATTATGTAAGGTACAATTTTATATGTTAACATGTACATATTTATTTCTAATGTTTTCCCTCTCTAGGGAGGGATGAAAAAATAAACTTGCATCATAACTTTATTATATATTTAACAGGAAAAACAAGTTGTACACAATAGATTTTCAGTTTCATGTGCAATCATCTTTTTATTATACTATGTTTTAAAATGCTAGTTTTATTTTATAAAGTAAAAGTATATATTTTTTAAATTATGAAGAGAATATAGAAAAAGAAATAATTACAGCTAATGTTTATACAGCACATCAGTGTATGATCATTTTCCTGCTTACTACATACTATTATTTCCATTTTACAAGTGGAGAAACTAATCTCAGAGAGAGTAAATTATTGATATATGGACACACAGTAAACATCAAAGACAATATTTAAATTCAACTAATTAATTCTTAGTTTAATATTCTAAACATTATATTACACAGCTCCTTTAAGAATAGAAAAGTGATAAGTGAAAAAAAAATCTAGATTGAGGGAAGAGGTGATCACATGGCTTCTACCAAAGATTATTTCAGTTTTACCAGCTGCAAGTATTTTCTATTCCTAGCTCTAGAAAAGCAGCCAAAAGTTCCTGAATATCATTTGGATCTACACAAAATATAAGAATAATAAGTTATCTTAATTGACAGGGCAGCTAGATAGTGTAGTGGCTAGAGTACTGGGCCTAAAGTTAGAAAGACTCATCTTCTTGAGTATAAACCTGTTCTCAGATGGTTGCTACCTGTGTGATCCTAAGCAAGTCACTTTGCCCTGTTAGCTTCAGGTTTCTTATCTACAAAAATGAGCTAGAGAAGGAAATACAAACCAACCACTCCAATATCTTTACCAACAAAACCCCAAATGGGGTCCCACAGAGGCAGACACAACTGAAAAGACTGGACAATAACAAATATAATCAAATAATCATAATTGGCAGATTGAAGTAATGAAAAACGCTCAAAATATAGAGACCCAGAAAAAGAAATTGAAACCACAGGGAAATAGAATGTGGCTCACGTGATTTCTGTTGGCCTACCTGCTGCATGAGTACAGAAGACGAGCTTATATCCCAATATACTATAATCATTTTATCCTCCTCCCTAGTAATCCAAAGGACACAATTTTCTAAAGTATTAGTTGGACATTGATATGTCCTAGAACCATGGCTAAGAACCCAATTAAAGAAGACAATGAGGTAATAGTGATGTTATTGATATTATTATCACTATTATTATATTACTGTCATCATGATCATCATCATCGATAGGGTTCATCAAAGATTCTCCAAGGTAAGGAACATGGTATTTTAGAATTACATTGTCTTAAGGCAATATTTTTAAAAGCATACTGCTGTTTTCCATAGTGATTATTAGAACAATAACAAATACAAGAAATAAAACCTTTGGATTTTTTCTATGTTCAAAAAAGTTATCACTGACATTGATTATTTTTGGCAAAATAGATGCTGACGTTCCTAATTTAAACTGCAAAGCAACTCTATGACAAGACAAGAAAGTCGGGCATTTGCACTCTAGCTTTCAAAAATATGATAGCATCATTTATACTTTGGTCAACAAAGATATAAAGATATTAACACATGTATTTGGATACCCTCTCCATGGAAACTGAGAGATCTACAATAAAATAAACTTGAATGTTATTGCACTAATTATCTCTATTCGAAGAAAAGATGACTTACGTGACATTTCACAATGGAAGTTCTATTGAATTTTTAAAAAATTATTTAGAATAGTTTTATGAATATGTATGTAATAAAGGCAATCTTGTATAATGATTTGGGAAGATAAACAATGTAAATACTCTGGATAGAAATCTTAGTGGAAACCTGAAAATGCAGCTCTTACATAATACTTGAAAATAAATTCTCCTTAATAATTTAAATACTTTATACTTATCATTAATATTGGTCTTAAAAGTTTTAAAGAGTCTCAAGTAATGGTCACTATATCATTTTAACTTAAATCTTACTTCACTTTTCTCAAAAAGAGTGACTTGTCCAGAGATCCTTTTAAAGTCAAGGAAGTTTATTGTAATCTACATAGACTTGCAGTTATTCAGCTTTCTCCATTAACAATGCATACTAAATAAAGAGCAAGACTTGGAGTCAGTAATATCTGATCTCAAATCAGCCTCTAGTACTTTCTACTCTTGTGTAGATGACCCATTTGAGCCTCAATTTTCTTGTCTTTAAAATGAGAATAAGAATATCAGTGGTATCTCTGTCCTGGAGTTGTTGGGAGGCTGAAACATGATAATGTCTATAAAAAATTTGCAGAACTGGAAGTGCTATATAAATGTCAGCTATTATTAACACAAACAGAATATCAATGTGTTTTTGATAAGTGCAATAGCATTATTTCCACTTCTCACACCTTAATGGCTTGCACACAATAGAACAGCTCACTTATATGTGATACTTTAAAATTTACAAAGTATTTTCCTCCCAGCACTCCTGTGAGGTGTGTAATTTAAGTATCATTAATCTAATATAACTGAGAAAAATAAAGGGTAGAGGGCTTAAGTGACTTGTCTGAAGTCAAAGAGCTAGTAAGCTCAGTGCCAGGATCCAAACTCAATGATCTCTATCTACATTATGCTAGAGATGAACAACTTTCAATGCTTTGCCTAATCAATCAACAAATATTCATTGACTGTTTACTATGTAGAAAGCACTATGTCCAACCTAGTGGATGTGAAGGATACAAAGAAATATATGCTGGGAGTTTTGCCATTAAAGAGCTAACAAACAAATTGGAGGTTCAAGGCATAAATATTTAAAATAGAACGCACCAATAAAAGATAACAATCCAAAAAAAATGGTGTGGGGTAACACACAATTATATATCCATACGATAGAATTTATTTTAAAAATCTTTTCATTCTCTACAGGTAGCATAGTATCTAGCATACAGGGGAAAAGAAAACAAGGATTTGTTAAGCACTTTAATTTGTTCTGTGCCAGGCTGTGTGCCTGACACTGTGCTAAGTGATGGGTGAAGAAATACAAGCAAAAAGAAAAAGAGTAATTACCCTCAAGGCTCTTAAATTGCAATGAGGGAAGATAACACAAAAAAGGGAATACATAAGAGAGATTGGGAGATGATAGGTGAAGGGAGCCCAGGATGGCAGGATGACATTCCAGGATGAACAGGCCTCAGGTAGAGAGGAAAGTTCTAGGGTGAGATTGGATATTTGATAAATGTTTATTTGATGAATGAATAATTAATTGCCAAAATGCTATTAAAAAGAAGGTTTTGGTGGCAGAGCCATGACTTCACTGAGCTCTCCCAAATTCCCTTGCAAACAATGTGAAAATAGCTCCTCAAAGTGAATTCTGGAATTTCAGAACAAACAAAATGACACAGTGATACAATTTTCCAGCCCATGACAATTTAGAAGGATGGCAAGAAATTTCTAAGTGGGGTAAAAATAGAGCTTAGTCTAACACAGGCCAAACCAGGGCAGGCCATACATAGGCAAGACAGCAATAGCTCTTGGTAAACTCTCAGGCCATAAATGGGCCTGAGGGCCTTTCCAAAGGGATTGGACAACTGGTTAGAAACAAATTATGTGGGACTTTTTGTTGACACTGTGAGCAGGACTCTGTTGCAATTTCTATACGTAGTTCTTGGTCACAGTCCCAGGGCAAGGAGGTGTATTAGCAGTAGTGATTATCACAGTCCCAGGGCCAAAAATAATGTTTCTGGTCACTCATAGACCAGAGCATAGTCCAGGAAAGCAGTGAGCAAACTTCTCCTTAGATCATATCAACTTGGAAGAATTTACGGAACCTCAGAACAAGCTCTGAAAATAGCAGCATGAAAAACCTGAAGCTTAAGATTGTGTCATCTTCACCTTGGGAGCACAGCCCAACTATTACATAAAGTTAAAATTCAAGAAATAGGCTAGAAAATTGAGCAAATAACAAAAAGAACCTGAATATCACAAGCTGCTGTAGTAGGTGAAAGATGAAATGACTGAGGAAAGCAAAGTTTTCATCAAGCATATCTATTTCTTAAGCAATGTATGCCAATTGCTCCCCCCCCCCCAAAAAAAAAACAGTACTGAAACTCTTCATCTGAGACTTGGACTCTGAATACAAAGGGAGAGAAACTTTTATAAATTAAAATTATTAATCAAATTAGGCCAATTAATTAAAAGGAAACAATATGACATTAGGTAATCTGATTTTTATTTGGAGGAAAGATTACAAACTTTCCAAGGTGGGATGAGTGGGGGGAACAGGTACAAATCCATGAATTCTGAAAAAGTAGTGTCCCAATCCCCCTAAATGTCTGTAAACAAATCAGAGGAACATAGAAACAATAATATATTGATCAGCACAGGTTCAGTTTTCAGAGAGTTCATATGACTTACTTGAAATGTACAATTGCAAGAAAAGTCCTTGCATCAATCTTTGGATCTAAATGGGTTTCTGATCAACATAAACTAGGTCCTTAGTTAAAAGTCTCTAAGGAACAGTTCTGGGAGGTCCAATTTCTCAGTCACATAGAGTTTTGTTTAAATAATACAATAAGGTTTTCTCCCAATTTGTCACAATTAAATAAAATTTTCTTGTAGTATAGAATTGGGGCTTGACCCAGAATTGAATAGAAGGGGAACTGAACTAGCTCCAGAATCCAGTCACAAGATGGAGTTAAGATGGTTCGCTCAATTCCCATAATAAACTACTTGTTCTAATCCCCTCAATTCCCTCATTCCTATGGTGACAGGGAAGATCAAAACACAAGCTTAGAAGACAACAACGTCAACACAGGTACATGAAAAGTCATCAAGAAAAATGTTAATTTGGTCTCATTCCCAAAAGGAATTCCTGGAAAAGCTTAAAAAAGGATTTTATAAATGGGGAGAATTTGGTGAAATAAAAAAGAGTGATACAAGAAAATCATGGAAAAAAGAGTCAACAACTTGGTAAAGAAGACAAAAACTAAGGAAGAAAAAAAATAAAAAACAGAATAGACCAAATGATTAAAAAGTTGCAAAAATCCAATGAAGAGAAACATGGAAAGACTTGCACGAAATCACGAAAAGTGAAATGAACAGACCCAAGGGAACATTGTATATAGTAATAGTAATTGTTTTAAGAATGACATGCTAGAGATGGTGGCTTAGCCACACCAGATATTAAACTGTACTACACAGCAGCAGTCATCAAAACTGCCTGGTACTGGTTAAGAAACAGGGATGTGGATCAGTGGAATAGGATAGATACACAAGTAGGAGAAATCAACAAGTTTAGCAATCTACTCTTTGATAAACCCAAAGAGGCCAGCTTCTGGGCTAAGAATTCACTATTTCACAAAAACTGTTGGGAAAATTGGAAAATGGTAGGGCAAAAACTGGGCATAGACCAATATCTTACACCATATACCAAAATAAAGTCAAAATGGGTTCATGATTTAGGAGTAAAAGTTGATAGTCTAAGTAATTTGGGAAAGCAAGGAATAGTTTACTTATCAGATTTGTGGAAAAGTAAAGAATTCATGACCCAACAAGAGATAAATAGCATTACAAAATGCAAAATGGATAATTTTGATTATGTCAAATTGAAATGTTTTTGTACAAAAAAAGCCAATGCAACAAGAATTAGGAGGGAAGCAGAAAATTGGGAGAAAATCTTTGCAACTAGTATCTCTGATAAAGGCCTCATCTCTAAAATATACAGGGAGCTGAGCCAAATATATAGGAATACAAGCCATTCCCCAATTGAGAAATGGTCAAAGGATATGAACAGGCAGTTTTCAGAGGAAGAAATTAAAGCTGTCTACAGGGATATGGAAAAATGCTCTGGATCGCTGCTGATTAGAGAAATGCAAATCAAAACAACTCTTAGATACCACATCTCTCCTGTCAGATTGGCTAAAATAACAAATCAGGAGAATGATAAATGCTGGAAAGGATGTGGGGAAATTGGAACATTGTTGCATTGCTGGTGGAGTTGTGAGCTGATCCAGCCATTTTGGAGGGCGGTTTGGAACTATGCCCAAAGGGCTATAGAAATGTTCATACCCTTTGATCCAGCAATACCACTTCTAGGGTTGTATCCCAAAGAAATCATGCAAGCGGGAGAAGGACCCATATGTACAAGAATATTTATAGCAGCTCTCTTTGTGGTAGCCAAGAATTGGAAATCAAAGGGATGCCCATCAATTGGGGAATGGCTGAACAAGCTGTGGTATATGAAGGTGATGGAATACTATTGTGCCATAAGAAATGGGGATGATGCAGAGTTCATAACAACCTGGAAAAACCTACATGACATAATGCTGAGTGAGCGGAGCAGAGCCAGGAGAACGTTGTGCACAGCCACAGATATATGGATTCCGTGAGGACCAACCCTGACATACTGCACTTTTCTCAGCAACCTAAGGGGCAAGGACAACTCCAGGGGACTCACGATGGAGAATGCTATCTTCATTGAGACAAAGAACTGCGAAGTTTGAATACAGACTGAGGCACACTACATGCTCGCCTTTTCTGCTTCTCTTTTGTTTTTGGGTTTTTTTTTTTGGTTCTGTTTCTTCTTTCTCATGATTCATGCCATTGGTCAAAATTCTTCTCCACGACTTGACTAGTGCATAAATTAATTCAATGCGAAGTTATACTGACAGTTATATGAGACTTCATGCCGTCTTGGGGAGGGAGGGGGGAGGGAGGGGAGAAAAACTGGAACTCAAAACTATGTAGAACCGTGTGTGGTAAACTAAAAATAAATAAAGAAATTTATAAAAAAAGAAAAGAATGACTGAGTGAATAAGTCATTCTGACTATTATAAATACCCAGATTAACTATAAAGGACATATGAAGAAAGATGCTATCTGCATCCAGAGAAAGAACTGGTGAATAGAAGTATGTAAGGAAAATGTTATGAATATGTGTGTATATACACAGACACATATGTTTGTATGTGTGTATGTGTGTGTATATATATATATATATACGTGTGTGTGTGTGTGTATACAAGTACCTATTTGTGTCTAATGATAGTCATCTCTCCTGTGGGGGGAGAGGAAAAAAAAATACATGATAACTTGATTATACATTTAAAAGAAAGAGCAAGTTGCATACAATAGATGTGCAGTTTAATGTGTAACCATGTTTTTTAATTATATTATGTTATACAAATGCTTGTTGTATTCCAAAAATCGAAACAAAGAAATTGATGATAGCCAAATAAAAGAACGAATGAATGAATGAATACTTGCCAGTGGTAGGGGGAAGCCAAATTGGCTAGGTGAATAAAAGTTATAATTCACTTAAGGAAAAAAAAATCCTTAAAAATAGAATTGGCCAAATGGAAAAGGATGGAGAATACTCACTGAAAAAAAAAATTCTTAAAAATTAGAATAGTGCATGTGGAAGCTAATGACTCCATGAGACATAAAGAAATAAAACAAAACCAAAAGAATGAAAAAAATGACTGTGAAAAATCTCATTGGAAAAACAAGTAACCTGCAAAATGGATTAAGGAGAGAGAATTTAAGATTTATTGGATTATCTGAGTGTTGATCCAGGAAGCAAGGAAGCAAGCAAGGAAGCAAGCAAGGAAGCAAGCAAGGAAGCAAGCAAGGAAGCAAGCAAGGAAGCAAGCAAGGAAGCAAGCAAGCAAAAAGGGAAAGGATTCTAGAGATTATTTTCAGTCAAGGAAAACTGCCCTGATACACAAGAGGCAGCAGGTAAAATAGAAATTTATTGATCCATTGATCACTGCCTGAAATAGTTCCCTAAACAAAATCTCTCAGGAACATTTTAGCCATATTTGAGAGTTTTTAGGACAAGGGGAAAATACTGCAAGCAGTCAGAAAGAAATCTTTCAAATAGTGTGCTGCCACAGTCAGGATCACAAAAGATTTATCAGCTTCTACATTAAAATATGAGAAAACTTGTATTATGATGTTCCAGAAGGCAAAGGAACTAAGTTTACAAATCAAGAATCACCTATCCATTGAAACTGAGTATAATCTTTTAGGGGAAAAGGATATTTAATCAAAGAGAAGACTTTCAAGCATTCCTGATGAAAAGAACAGGGATGAATAGAAAATTTAACTTTCTAATATTAGATTCAAGAAAAGCATAAAAATGTGAACAGGAAGGAGAAACTATAAGGGATTCAATAAGATCAAACTGTTTATATTCCTACAAATGAAGAAAATACTTGTAACTTAAAATAATTTTATCATCATTAGGTTATTTAGAAGGAAAATACATAGAGGGCAAAGGTAGGAGTTTGCTAAGCTGGGATGGTATCTAAAAAAAACTAGAAAAGTGTGGAAAAGGGATGTATGCATGGGGAAATAGGGGAAGGGAGAGGTAGAATGGGGTAAATTATCTCATATAAAACAGGTGCAGAAGTGTTTTTACAATGGCGCTTGATAGAGAGAGAGAGAGAGAAGTAAAATTGCATGGAGGGAAACAGACAGTAATCATAACTGTGAAAATAAATGTGGATAGGAGAATGGATTGGATGATTTACATATAAAGGTATATACCACAAGCAAATTAGGGGAGTATGTAATAATTTACCTGTCAGATCTATAAATAAGAGAAGAATTTATAACCAAACAAGAGTACATTACACCATGTAAAATGAATGATTTTTATTAATTTAAATTTAAAAGATTTTGCACAAGAAAACCAAGATTAGAAGGAAAGTAAAAAAAAAAAAACTGGGAAAAAATTTCCAGCAAATGTATCTGATAAAGGCCTCATTTCTTAAACATATAGGGAACTGAATTAAATTTATAAGAACACAAGTCATTTCCCCACTGAGAAGTAGTTAAAAGATATGAACAAGCAGTTTTCAGAAGAAGAAATCAAATTTCTCTATAGGCATGTGAAAAAATACTCTAAATCATTATTGAATGGAGCAATGAAAATTAAAATATCTGAGGTACTACTTCATACATATCAGATTGGGTGAAGAACAAGAAAGTAAAAAATATTGGAAAGGATGTGGGAAAATTATGAAATTAATGCACTATTGGAGGAGTTGTGGACAGCAATTTAAAACTATGCCCAAAAGACTATTAAAATTATATGCTTTTTGAATCCAGCAATACCACTATTAAGTCTGCATCTTGAAGAGATTAAAAAAAACATGGAAAGACTTGGACTTCCAGGAGCCAAGATGGCAGACTAAGAAGTAAGTAGCTCTCACTCTCCATTATTGACCTCTAAAAACCCAGAAAATATGGCCCCAAGAAAAACCCTGGAACAGTTGAGCCAGCAGATAGATGGGGGACAGTAGTCTTTTGACCTGTGAAGCTTGAGGGATTAATGGGATAGGAGGCAACCCAGTAAGCCAGCAGGAAGTCCTGCCTTGGGCAAACCAGTGGGAGATTCTGAGGGAACAGGCAAGCACCAACACCAGTACCCCCAGAATATCTTGGCACAGGCAAGGGAACCAGTAGATTCCAGTAACCAAACCTCCTATTTCTTCAGTACAACTTTAGGAAGCATAACTCTAGGCAGGCAGGAGTCCTCCAGCAGCCAAACTTTCTAGAGCTTCAGAGCAGCCATCCTCCAGGGGTCCCATTTCCCTCCACCCCAAGAGCTTCAATGTTTTTGACCCCAGCTAAGTACCAGGTAAGCTGCCAGACTTCTGCAGCCTCAATATGCCAGCATCTGAGGTTCCAGCAGACAAAGCCAGTGACCAGGTGTATTAGAGGGCAGAGTTTATAATCTCAAAGAGGATCATATATATGTCTGAAAGGTTCGGAACCGCCGGATATAAGAAACTCTCAAAGTAGGAGGCAGAAGAATCAAATCATATATTTAGGCTCCACAGTAACCAACCCATGAACCAGCATCCCCATTTTGACATATTGATCAAAAGCTTCCAGGCCCAATAAGTATGCCTTACAAGAGTAACCAGGAGGCTACAGAGAAGCATGATGGTGTAAAACAAAATCATGCTTCCCCCTCTATGGTAAAAAGATTACCCACTGGCTTCAAGTCCTTGTTCAGCTTCCTCCCGTAGGTCAGCTCTGCCACTGGCAGCTCCTGCTTCAGCTTCGGCTGTAGCTGTAGCTATAGCAGCCTCTGGCTCCAACGGAAGCTGTTTTTAACCATCCGGCTTCTGCGGGGGTGTAAGGTACGCCGGGGAAAGCACAGGTTCTTTCAGTCTGCTTAAGCAAGGTGAAGGGGTTGACTAGGAAAGCACAGGTTCTTTCGATCAGCTTAAGCAAGGTGAAGGGGTTGACCGGGAAAGCACAGGTTCTTTCCATCAGCTTAAGCAAGGGAAGCAAGGTGAAGGGGCTGACAAGCTTACTCCAGTCCAACATACAAACAGCATTCAGTTCAGGGGAAAAAGCCAAACTAGTCAAGGGCACTTGTTGACTAAGTGCTAAGGAGCCCATTTTTGGTTGCCAACACACTAGGTCCCTCGCACCCAGCACAGGAAGCTTGGCTCAGTGCCACCTATGCTCCAGCAGGAGAGCTCAACTTCAAAAGCCAGGAAATCGGCCAACATGAGCAAAAAGCAGAAACAGACAAATGACCATAGATTCTTACTATGGGAACAGGGAAGATAAAAACACAAATTCAGAAGAGAACAACATTGTCAATATAACCTCACTTGAAACCTCAAAGTGGAATATGAACTGGTCTCAAGCCCAAACACCCTGCTTGGAAGCAGAAGGATTTTAAAAGTCAAATGTGAAAGGTAGAAAAGGGAGGCAGAGCCAAGATGGCAGAGTAAAAACAGGGACTTACCTGAGCTCTTACCCCCAAATCCCTTCAACCATCTGTAAAAGTGACTCTGACCAAATTCTAGAGCTACAGAACCCATGAAATGACAGACTGAAATGAGTCTCCAGACCAAGAGATTCTGGATGGTCTCTGGTAAGGATCTATCGCACCTTGCTGGATGCAGAGCATAGCCCTGCATGGGCTGTGCAGGCACACACCAGGCTAGGCAGAACAGACAGAGAAAACCTCAGGGCACTGAATCACTGAGCTACAGTGGTTTCCAGACTTCTTAACCCACAAAGGTCAAAGACAACTCAGCAGATCAGTGGGAAAACTCTGTTGGACCTGGGTGAGAGAAGGGCTGGGTCTAGCTCCAGGCCAAGGACAGTGGAAGTAGCTGCAGCAGCAATGGCTGCAACTATAGCTCCAGACCCACAGACAGTGGGGAGATCAAGTGACTGATCAGAACAGGAGTGCAAGGATATCTTGTATACTTAAACTGTTTTACTGATGTACCACTCTATTTCTTAGCCAGTACTAAATAGTTTTAATGATTATTATTTTATAATATAGTTTTAGATATAGTATTGTCAAGCCACCTTTCCTTGCATTTTTTTATTAAATCCCTTGATGTTCTTGACCTTTTATTCTTGCAGATTGGATTAGTAAATTAATTTAGGCAGAATTATCACTTTTATTATATAAACTTGATCTACCCATGAGCAACTGATGGCTTTACAATTGTTTACATCTGACCTTATTTGTGAGAAAAGTGTTTGTGATTGTGTCCTTACAGTTCCTGGGTTTGTCTTGGCAGTAGACACCCACATATTTTATGTTATCTACAGTTATTTTAAATCGAATTTCTCATTTTATCCCTTGCTGCTGGGCATTGTTGTTAATATATAGAAATCATGGTGATTTATGTGGGTTTATTTTATATCTGGAAACTTTGCTAAAGCTGTTAATTATTTCAAGTAGTTTTTTTTTATTTTATTCTCTAGGGTCTAAGTACACCATTATATCATTTCAAAGAGTTATAGTTTTGTTTCCTCATCAAGTCTAATTTCTTCAATTTATTTTTCTTCCCTTATTGCTAAAGCTAAAATTTCTAGTATAATATTAAATAATAGTAGTACTAATGGGCATCCTTGCTCCACCCCTGATCTTATTGGGAAGTTATCTAACTTATCCCCATTACATATAATTCTTGCTGATGGCTTTAGATGGATACTACTTATAATTTCAAGGAAAATTCCATTCATTCTTATAGTCTCTAGTGTTTTTAGTAAGAATGGGTGCTGTATTTTGTCAAAAGATTTTTCTGCATCTATTGAGATAATCATGATTTTGGTTAGTTTTGTTATTGATATTGGGCAATTATGTGGACAGTTTTACTAATATTTAACAAGCCCAGCACTGCTTGTATAAAACCCACATGGTCATAGTATATTGAGTTTGTTCTTCATTTTCAAAGAGGACCATGACATCAGGGAAATGACGACATGACTTGCTGCTGACTGATTTGAGTGAGGGAGGGCTGTGCAAAGTCACCAGCCTCACTTTCTTCTCCAGAGCCATCTGGGTCCAGTGGCCAGATATTCATCAGGATGACTGGAGATGTCCCAGGATGCAATGGGAGATTTTGACCCTTTTAGTCTAAGGCCTTTTCAGGTTCTCACTTTTAATGATGTAGCACCCATTCAGTGAATATGCCTCTTTAAGAAGTGAGTGAAGGGATGACCACTTTAAATAAAAATAATAATAATAATAATAATAATAATCAAATTGGGAGGGTAAAACCCTCAGGTTGCTGGTCAAAAGTGAAACAATTACTATTGATGATCACTCTGAGCCAGGAGGGCCCAAAATATTTCCATTAAATGGTGCTTGGACAGGGACCTATTGTGGTCTCATCTATGAACTCCAGTGTGAAATGGGTTTATGGTTCAGTCTTTGAGAAAAGATAGATACAGGAAGAAAGAAAGAAAGAAAGAAAGAAAGAAAGAAAGAAAGAAAGAAAGAAAGAAAGAAGGAAGGAAGGAAGGAAGGAAGGAAGGAAGGAAGGAAGGAAGGAAGGAAGGAAGGAAGGAAGGAAGGAAGGAAGGAAGGAAAGAAAGAAAGAAAGAAAGAAAGAAAGAAAGAAAGAAAGAAAGAAAGAAAGAAGGAAAGAAAGAAGGAAAGAAAGAAGGAAAGAAGGAAAGAAAGAAAAGAGGACAGGAGAACAGGACAGAGGGAAGGAAGGAAGGAAGGAAGGAAGGAAGGAAGGAAGGAAGAGAAGAAGGAAGGAAGGAAGAAAGGAAGGAAGGAAGGAAGAAAGGAACCTAGCCAATAAATCCCAAAATTTATAGGATACATCCAAAGCAGTACTTAGGGGAAATTTTATATCTCTAAATGTTTACATGAACAAAATAGAGAAAAGGTAGAGAAACAAATTGGGCATGCAATTAAAAAAGCTAGAAAAATTAAAAAAATGAAATAAAAATCCCCAATTAAACATCAAATTAGAAATTCTGAAAATCAATGGAGAGACTAATAAAATTGAAAGTAAGTAGAGTATTTAATTAATAAGTAAAACTAGGAACTGGTTTTATGAAAAACCAATAAAACATATAAACCTTTAGTTAATATGATTTATAAAAATAAGAGAAAGAAAGAAAAAAAATGTCAGTATCAAAAAGAAAAGGTAGAATTCCCCACAAATGCAGAGGAAATTAAAGCAATAATTATGAGTTATTTTGTCCAACATTATGCCAATAAATATGTCAATCTAAGTGAAATGGATATTTACAAAAATATAAATTGCCCAGATTAACAGAAGAGGAAATAAAATACTTAAATAACCCTATTTTAGGAAAAAAAAAAAAAAGAAATTGAACAGGCCATCAATGAACTCCCTAAGAACAAAATCTCCAGGGCAAGATGGAATTACAAGTGAATTCTACCAAATCTTTTCAGAGCAATTAATTCCAATACTATGTAAAGTATTTAGAAAAATAGACTGAGAATCAAACTCCTTTTATGACACAAATATTCTGCTCGTACCTAAGCCAGTAGCAGCCAAAACATAGAAAGAAAATAATAGAGCAATTTCCTTTTCCTTCCTAAGATCATCGATGAAAAAATTTAAATAAAACATTAGCAAAGAGATTATAGCAATTTATCACTAGGGTAATATACTTGAAAGATACTGTCCAGGCTCTCTTTTTTTGATCATGACTTTCAAGTATTCTAATAATTCTTATATTACCTCTCCTGGATCTATTTTCCCCTTCAATTTTTTTCAATCAGTTATTTTTCTAAATTTTGTTCTATTTTTTCATTCTTTTGATTTTGTTTCACTGATTCTTGATGTCTCAAAGAGTCAATAGCTTCCACTTGCCCCATTCTAATTTTTAAGGAATTATTTTCTTCAGTTATCTTTTGCACCTACTTTTCCATTTGGCCAATTCTATGTTTTTAGGAGCTATTTTCTTCAGTCAATTTTTGTGCTTCCTTTTCCAGGATGTTGATTCTTTTTTCATAATTCTTTTACATACCTCTTATTTCTTTTCCCAAATTTTCTTCTACCTCTCTTACTTGATTTTTAAAATGCTTTTTAATCTCCTCCAAGAGGGATTTTGGGGCTTAAAACTAATTCATATTCCCCTTTGAGGCTTCACATGTAGGCATTTTGACATTGATGTCTTCTTCCGAATTTGTGTTTTGAGCTTCCTTGTTGCCAGAGTAGCTTTCTCTGGTCACTGTTCTTTTTAGTTTTTTGATCCTTTTTTTTAAATTCAGTTTTGCTTTGGAGGTAAAGGAGGCATGGTCACAAGCTTCTTGCACTGGGGAACAGGGACCTGTTCGCTGGCTTTTTACACTTGGGCTTCTAGGGCTCGTGGCTTGTCCACTGTGCTAGGGTGGCCCATCCTAATCCCCTCTGTTGTTTCCTGGATACTGGGCTGGAAGTTTGCCTGCTGTGCTAGGGCTGGAGTTATCATGCCTGGCCTGCTGTGCCACTGGCCTGATAAGCTAGAACTACAGGACCTGCATGCAGATCTCTTCTGTGGCTAAAAGCCTCCAACTGGCTCTGCTCCCCCTTTGCTTGAACGTGATAGACATTTTCTGACATCCTCCTTAGTTAACTTGGACTTGAAAATTGCTTCCCCTCTGTCTTTTTTTTTAATGGATTTTGTTGCTCCAGATTTCTTTTGAAGGCTTGATTTAATGTTGTTTCTCAGGGAAGCTGGGGAGAGCTCCTGCAGCTTCCAGGCTTCTCTCTACCATCTAGACTCCAAGTGCTCCACTTTCTAAAAGTATATTACTATTCCTAAAATAAAACAGGAGGAACAACACTAATGAATCTATTCCCTCAGCTATGTTTTACCACCTCAGAGGAATTGAAAATTTAGAGAAAATAAAGAGCCTAAAGTAATTTACGCGTGTGTGTGAATGATATATCTCTATTTTCAACTTTTTAAGAAAGAATATTATTTTACTCAAAACAACAACTCATTGACTTTCAGTCCAGGTAAAGTGAACACTATTCAAGAGGAATGAAAGTATTATTTTGAATGTGTGAGGGTTAGCTCATCAGAAAATTTATGCTAGCCCAATTTTCAAGATGTTCCTTAGGTTCACTCACCTCAAATTATTCCCAGTTCTCTCCTATTGTACTCCTGAACCCACAGATGTTATAAGAGATACATGGTTATTCATGATGGATTCTGCGCACCAACAAGAGCAGAGCTTGTGGAATGTGGTAGTGCCAAATCAAAGAGAGGGTCAGTGGTTATGCTTACTTCAGGCACAATCATCCCAGGCTCTACGGTTTCATGACAGTGACAGAAAAGGGTAGAGTCAGTTATTGGTGACTGTCTGATTTTTGATTCTTACCTCTAGAAGGGCTCATATTCAATTTGTTGCCAATTCCTGTGGATTCCATTTAGAAAATGTCTCTTAAATCCATCAACTTCGCAAAATTTCCACAGCCACCATTCTTTTCAGGCTTTCGTTGCCATCTAATCGAAGATTTAAGAAACCTCCTAAAAGATTCTACTGATTCTGCTTTTCCCCCCACCTCCAATCTTTCATTCATCCTTCATTCTGTACAGATTCATCATATTACTCCTGGAGTTGTGGAAAGAGCTCTGAATTTGAAGTAAAGATAATGAAGTTTTAATCCAAGCTTGAATACTTTTTAGGTATCCAACCATGGGCAGCTTAACTTCTATTATTCCTAGTTTCATTATTCATAAAATGGTGGTAGCAGTACTTGTAAAAGTTACTCTGAAAGAAAGGTACTATGTGGAGATAGTTTTGTAAACTTCAAGCCATCATATGGATGACAGTAATCACTCAAAAATCCATTTGATTGCCAAAAGAAGTTCAAATTTCTTTGCCTGACTTTTAAGGTCTTTCATGGTATAGGTCCAGAAACTTTCAAGTCTATCTTATTATATATTATATCATAATTTATCATACAAACCAAACTAGTTTCTGTCCCCAGGAAATATCTTATGGAATGTCTAGAATGTCTTCTTTTCACCTATTGATTTCTATTTTATCCCCTAAAGCCTGGGTCAAATGTAACCTTTTACATGAAGCTTTTTTTGAACCTCAAGTTAACAAGTAACTTTTTTCCTCTTTGATCTCAAGGATCACTTCATTTTACTCCTTTCTGATGAAATTATACATTATTGTGCCCTCTAGTTATCTATGAATGGAACAATGTCAAGAAAATAGTACTGTGGATAGAGTATTGGAGTTAACATCAAATGATCTGAGTATGAAGCTTATCTTAGTAATTAACAGCATGACCCTGGGAAAATCACTAAATGTTTCTCTGCTTCAGCTTCTTTTTCTATAAACTGTGAATAATAACATTCCATTCCTAGGGTGGTTTGAGGAGAAAATGAGATAACAAAGGCACAGTGCTTTGCAAATATTAAAATGTTATATCAATGGTAGCTTTTATTATGGTTTTAATCACCCTGCAGGAAAAGAACCATGCTTTACCTAAAATGTTTATTCCTCTCAACATTTATTCAAAGCTGATTCTGTATTATTAAGAGCAATGCTAATATAATGTAAGTTTTGGAATGTTCACCAAGCTATATAGATTTTGAGAAAGGTGCTATTAACAAACCATTCTTGCTGATCAGGAAACAGCCTATATGAGTATGGAAAAGCCCACAATGAACAATTTGGCTAATAGAGAGAAATGCTTAGGCTAGGCACATGACAAAAATAAAAACACAGTAGGTCTGCCAGTCCTGGGGGAACCATTCGAATTCCAGAGTGGTGGAAATGGGAAGTAGGCAGAGATGGCTAAGTGTTTCATATTTTTTTATTGCCTACAAAAATTAATTTAACCTTTGATACTCTAAATGTGATTCTTAGCACTCTTTACCATATAGTTAAATATTATATGGAGTCAATACAATCTCTGAAAAATTGAAATTGATTACTACCCAATAGGCAATGGAAATGAAAGGGTGCACATGAGCAGGGTTCAAAAGAGTACAAAGAATTAGAAAGGAAGGACAGAAGTTGACAAATTAAACAGCTGGCAGATTTTGTTTTATTATGTGCTTTAAGGAATAAAAAAAGTTATTCTTGAAACATCAAGTTATCTGACCTTGCCATGCTCCTGATGAAGCATGGCAAGCAAACAGACCTATATGTAGGTTACTCTGCTTTATACAATAAAAATCCTTTTTAGAGAATGAATTAGATATATTCTAGAAAATATACTAAAAGTAGTCAAAAATTACCTTATTAATTGGTAAAGCCAATGTGAAAATGTCCATAGAGAATGACAGATTTCAGATAAAGATATGAGAGGCTTATACTTATGTATACTTATAAAGTACATGGAGCATTGTCTCTACCACATTTGAGCCCATTCTTTCCATGGCACCTGTATGCATTTGGGGGAGAATATGTTCTAAGTATAGGGAAAAATGTTTTATATCAACCATTCTTATTTTGACATATGACTAAATGTCTCTGCTTAAATCTGCTGGCTGATTTTAAGTTGTGAGCATACCAGATAAGAGTTATAAACCTCAATGTCAAAAGAATAGTACTTCAGGGTTACCCCTAAAACCTTGAAAATAATAATAGTTGCCCTGGTGGGGACCCAGTTCATCCACATAATTATGAGTTAGGTGAGCAGACTAGGGGGAATTCAATACTATAAAATGACCTTAGTTGCAAAGAAGTTTCTTTAGCAATGAATTTGCTTGCCATAATAATAATAATAATATTTATATAATGCTATGTGCCAGATATTGTTCCAAGTGCCTTACAATTTTCTTGTTTGATTTTTACAACAACCCGGTGAAATAGGAGTTCTTATTATACTAATTTTATACATGAGGAAACTATGGCAAACACAGATTAAGTGACCTACCCAGGGTCACACAGTTATTAACCTCTGTCTGAGGTCAGATCTGAACCCAGGTCTTTATGGACTCTAACATATTTTGCATATAATCTGCCAGAGTTCATCCTCCTCTTCATAGGCTTTATTTCTCATGAACACAGAATCACCTTCATGCCACAATGAGGAATCCAAGTAGCACTTCATTTAAGAAATAACAAGGGCCCAAAGTGAAGGTCAAAAATCTAGAATGTTAAGGAAGTAGGCCTTCCAATCATCTATCACTGTTGTAATATACAATGGTTGACCCAAGTCCCTTGCTGTCACTTCTGGGACAGCAACCTGTGACATACTATTATTCTAGTACTCTATTATCACAAAGCACTTTCACAAACATTATTACATTTATATCTGAAATAACAAAGTGTTCATGGGAGTAACATTACCACCATATTTGGATTAGAAAACTGGGGATCAGGGAGAGAAGAAATTTATTAAAACTACCTTAAGGTTTTAAAACCACTTCTGCCCAGAAAATCAGCAAAGATGATAAAAGCTGGAAACAGTTTTAGAGGGGCAATAGGAATACGGGCACAATGATAGAATAGTTAATTGGCCCAATTGTTCTAAAAAAAAGTAATTGAAAAAGTGATCAAAATATCTATGCCCCATGACACGTAAAACTAGGTATAATGTCAAAAGAAATCAACAACAGAAGAAATATAAAAGGCTTAAGTATTCAAAAATATTCACAGCAATACTTATTTGGTAGCATAGAAGTAAAAACAAATTAATTAGCAAATGGCTAAATGAATTGTGGTTCATGTATGTATGGATAAGCATTACAATATGAAAGAAACTTAAATCAGCCAATACAAAGTGAAACAAGCAAAATTACTATGTAATTTTTTTTAAAAAAATGAAACAAAACTGAATACCATATAAATATAATCACTAATCTTAACCCCATAGAAGAGAAAATGTGACTTTCTCTCTTCATTAGAGAGGTGGGACGTTGCCTGTTTACAATATCATGAATACTGTCAGATATGGTTAATATGTTGGTATTATTGAACCTTTTAAAACTCTTTTTTAAGAGGGAAAAATCACTGGATATAGCAATATGGAGGATAGATATATGCAAAAATTAATGTAATATATTTTTTAAAAGTTTTAAAAAATATCTTTTTAAAGCACAGAGCCATTTGAAAAGGAGAATGTGTAAGATTAAGTAACATTCATAATTATATAGCTGTTAGGGAATAGAAGCAGACTACTAGAAGTCCTGTTTTCTGACTCCATTTCCAATGATCTTTCTACTACAAGTCATAGTCAGTACTCAAGACTACCACCTGCTAACATGCTGAGTCCTGAAACCTCCAAGGCCTGAAGCCTCTGCCATACTATTATTCTAGTACTTCTGTCAAGGCCAATTCTTCCACCCTCCCCCTACTTACCACTCCTGAATCCATTCCCTTCCACTTACTGCAGTGATTGAGTTGGATGCCAAGAGGTTGTTTTCCCTAGGTTGTCCGTGGATAGATATTTATTGTTAAAATTTTACCTGAGTTAAAACTAGTTTAAAATCTTTAGGTAGAGAGAGACTGAAAACAGGGAGGAGATATGCCGAAATACCCTGGGCATAAGGAAGAAACAAAATTGATATTCAGAATTGCTACAGATGGAAACTGCAGGAAGCATATAATCCAAACTTGATTATAACAGATTTTCCTACAAGTACTCAATATATTTAAAATCTCTCTTCTTTTTTTTTCCTTTCTGTGTTTCTATAATCACACCCCCCATCCCAATACTCACAAAAATAAACTTTAAAAGTGGTGGGGGGGGGAATCACCTGAGAGAAGAATGTTATTTTGTCTTTTTTACTTAGAAACTTGCAGCAAAGTCAAAAGGCAATGTTGCCAAAGAAAGTGGATGAACATTAGAAAAGGAACATTTGAGAGAAGGCTACTTTTTCTACTGAATGGAGCACTGATGAAATTCTATACCCCAGCTCCTATGCTGATAGAAGCCCTTTATTACCACCAGCAGCTTAAAAAGGCTTCATTAAGGAGTTTATTGTGCTGAAAAATGTTCCATTAACTAGCATCAGAAAGTGTCCAGAAAAAAATTAGGTGTTTCCTACTAGAATTCAGAGTCAAATGTATCTGCCTCTCTGTGATTTTTCACTATCAGTTAGCTAGGGAGGATATGTTCTATAAATAAGCAAATTTTAGTCCAAATTGACTGAAAGCACATTGTTTTCTCTATGTTTCCTCCACTGAAACTTAAGAATTGCCAAGTCTGACTATATTTAGAGATCCACACGAAATGTAAAGGAATGTGATACTTACAGGTTTAAGGGGATAGTGGAAAGAATACTAGATTTGGATTTAAAAGACCTAGGCTTAAATTCTATCTCTGCTACATATTTCTTGTGGCCTCAGTTTCCTAATCTATAAAATGAAGGGGTTCGGTTTTGTGACCTCAGAAGTCCCTCCCAGCTCTAATCCTATGAAAAATTTCAATCAAATAAAGTCATAGAATTCAGAATTGCAAAATCTCTTCTTATAGTGCCAATCAAATTTATCTGGTATTTTGCTGACAAATTAAGTGCTATGAAATAAATTAAAAGAAAAAAATATTAATATATGTATGTATACATGTATACATACATATATATGTATATACGTATATACATATATACATATATACACACATATATATGTATATACATATATATAGATTTTATTTATATATATATATATATATACATATGCATATTAGGAGACAAGTGTATCAAAGGGAAATTATGCTTTTTAAGTATCACTTGAGTTGTAGGAGTCCATCAAGGCTCCAGAGAATAAACATCAGGGAGAATAAATGTCCTAGCTTCCCCCAGGCTCAGGACTCTTTCTTACTATCCACACTACCCTGATGTCTACTGATATTTTCTGCTAGTTCACGCCAAGAATGCTACAGCTGAATTGCTGATATGAGGTGTCTCATCTGAAGAACATCTCACCACCCCCCCATGCCAGGGACCAGAGTTTAGGACATCAGATCTCTTACCTTCAGGACCTCTTCTCGGAAGACCCAAAGCTTAGTAAATGTGAAGAAACCATACAACAGTGTTCACCAACTTGATTTAGGGGGGTGTATTGGCAAGCACCCTAGCATACCCAGGATGGCCTGCTAGCTCAGGTTCTTCGATCTGCTTTTATAAAAGAAAGACAACTTCAAAGGGGTCAACAATCTTACTTTAATTACAGACAAATAGAAAGAAGTTAGTATCCAAGAAAGAATCCAACAGACAGAGTTTGAACTGTCTAAACAAAGTAATGGATACATAATCTCCAGACTAGGGAGCACCAACATATGGGTTCACAAAGTTGGGGCAGCTCCTTAACAATGACTACCCAAAGTTGCGTCTGGCCAAATCACAAAGACCTCAGGCAGCCATTCTTCCCATTATTGAACCCCAAAGCAAAATCTCACCTCCGAATGTATGTACACCTTTGTCTAATATGCTCAGAGTCAGAAGGCTGACTCAGTGCTTAATTAGCTTAGTAGGAAAAGGTGTGAAAGCCTTCCTGCAAGCAAGCCTCCCTTAGTAAGTTTCCTCTAAGCAAGCTTCCCCTTAGGGAAGTTCCTAGCCCAGTGGCTCTATGTGACTTAGGATGTATCACAGCTGTGAACTGGGCCTGAGCTTAAAGTAGCAAGTATTCTGTAGTTGAAATATATGTGTACCTTCAGACCTGGAAATGTGGCCCCTGTTCCAAGGAAAAAAGGGAACACATGTGGTCACATAGGCCTATTAATGGATGGGGAAGATCTTATATTCCATTAACCCTACAGGGGAAGAAATTATATCTGATTGTGAATTCAGGGGTGAATGTGAGTTTCAGTCAAGCTATCAGGAAACCATTCACCAGGGACTTACAAACCAGATAACTAATCAGATTTCCCTTTTACCTAGGTGCATAAGGGAAAATTGACACAATATTCCCTGTGATTTTAGGTGTCCCTAAGTGGTAGAGAAAAACTTAAATGGTTTTATGTCCCTGTCCTTCTCCTAGACAACTCCTACTTCTTTCCCACCTGGTTAATCCTAAGCTTTGCCTTTAACACTCTGTGAATATATGATTGGCTGTCAGATATGACTCATGACTGGAATCAAACAGAGCTAAGGGATTTTTTTTTCCTCCTATTATGTGTTGTCCGTCATTTTGCCTTTTCTTTATGTCCTTTTTATAGCAATTTTCCATAATCAAGAACTTTTATAAGTACAATACTAAATCTATTAAACAATAGATTGATACTGGAGCATCTCTGCTACTATAATAGGAGTTGTGTATGAACATCTTACAACTTTAACCTATATTTGTGGTCAACTCTAATATCTTCTTAAGGGGGAAATTATTAGATAAAGTAATAAGACAAAGATATAAAATGAAAGTTTTCTAAATAAATAAAATAGTACATTTTGAGAAAATCAACAGGATTTGACTGTTTTCTCTAAGAAATAGTTCATATGCCTATGCATGTGTATGATCGGATTCCAAATTTATCTATCATGGACACAAATTGTATGACAATGGTAAAGAAAGTTAAATTATTTTCCCATTTTTAAGTATTTGTCTGATATTTTTAAAAGGCAGAAGAGTTCATTTTCGTGAATTTTTAAAAGATTCCTACATCAGGTACAGGGTTTAGGTAAGGACGGAGACACCAAATGATATATAAACTGAAATTCTCTGATGTTCCAAAATTGGAGAACTAGAATTATCTAGGAAACTTTAGATTTCGAGCTAGAAAAGCAGCACCCCCTTTAGAGTTGTCCTAAGGATACAGCATATTTTCCAAAATAAGGTATGTAGGAAATAGATAACTATATGAAACACACAGGACTAAACTTTCTACACCCTCTGTTCCCCCAACTAACTGTTCTTGCCTGCTCTGTTTGGCTCCAGCCTCTGCAAGGCTTACCTGCTCTGTCCTGACTTCACTGCCCCCCCATCTCCACAGGCTAAGAGAATGTTGGATTGCCCCCCTGCCCTGGCCTCTATTAGATGGAATTTGATGTTAATGTTTAAGTTTTCTTGGTTACCTTGGTGACATGTAAATCTTCCTTCTCAGAACTAGTCCATTGTGAGCCCCTGTATATAGTATGATCTGTACCTGACAATGTAATTATGCAATTATGGGAATTGTGGTAATAAATTTACTGCATTGTTTGAACTTAGTCCTACATGGATAAGAAACTGGACCATTGCAATGTGCTGTTTAAAAACTTTTAACTGATCATCTATGTTATGCTGACCAGAAACTCAAATTCAAAGATTGATGTAAAGAAATTTTTTTAAGGACACCTACCAGGTCCTTCTGACTACTCCCACAGCTGCCAAACCTGTGGGTGTGAACTTCTGGATTATCTGAAGAAAGCCCCTGCTTCTCAGTGGATGGCAGAACCTTCCCAGAACCTCAAGGTTCATCTAGTACGGACCTAGAAGCAGCCAACATTCAGATGAGACGGTGACCCCAAGATTCTGGATGAAGGCTGAGTATGCTGTCCCTCTACATTCTTCCTCCCTCTCCTGCTTCTCTGCCTGCAATTAAACAATGGCTAGCACTATAACCTGGGACACATTTCCCCAATAGGTCCCCTGGAGGAACTAACTGTCTGAGAAAAGTGCTTGTCCTGAACCAACTGTCCTCTTGTGGCCTCTTGACTTATACTTGCCTCTCCTTTATTGGCCATAAGGATAGGGGTTCTTTCAGACTCCCTCCCTTCGACCAAAAAGGGGGAATGCCAACATCTTTAGACACACCCTGTTTCCTAGGACTAAGACCCAGCAAAAGCATGGATGATATCACCCTCTGGCAAAGTGCATTGCTTTGATGAGCACCAGGTGTTCACTGGGGGATTTACATTTCATATTAATCCCTAACTGTTTAGTTGAAGTTCCCTCTGTTTCCCAGGAAGCTGAGAGCCATCCATCACATCTTTTGACATGCTCACAAATCCTGTTTCTGGTAACAGCTAAGTGAACCAAACCAGGTGCTACACTCCTATTTCTGCCATGCTAACTCTGGTTCTGTTCCCAAGGGACCCAGGAATGCCTATATCATCCATATACAAGCCTGCCATGAGAAAGGCTAAGCATTATTTTTTCATGGTCCAGTCCACTTATATATATAAAGCACTACCTTTGCCCAAGCACGTTAATTGCTCCTCCTCAGGAAGACATCTGCTTGCAAGTGTTTTCCTCTCTTTGGAATTAGACTTCTGTTTGTGTCCTGATTCTCCTCTCTCTAGCCCACTCTGTTCAACTCCAGTCACCCACAGGTTAGACTCTGGTTGACAATTGTGGTAATTACTACTATTTGGGCTCTCTAGAAGACAGTTCTCTTTCCCTGCTTCTAATCCATGTAGCCATTCTCATGCCTATTCAATTCTATCCTTGATCTGACCACCAATCATGAAAACCCTAGCTTCATATTACAACTTTTGACGTTTATCTAGCTACGACTTTTCGTTTTCCCATCTCTCCCTATGCATCGTTCCCCGAAAATGTAGTTTTCATCCTCATTGAGACCTTCAGTCATTACAATCCTCCCTCCTTTTAAGTATTCCATCATTGTTCTGACTTTGTTTTCCTATTATCACAATCTTGGCCCCAGATTTAACCAATTCAAATCTATTACTTCTTTTTTCCTGAAAGGGAGAGTCTTTGTTTATTTTTTGCCAATTAGGGTTGATTTCTGCTCTTTACCTCTCCAGTCACAGGGTGACCAGGAGTCCTTTAAGGATGCCTGGTACAATAGGAGGGAGTTCAGAAAGCATAGTAAGGGCTCAAAGGGCAGAAATTTGCTCTGTGTACCAAAGTGCTATAACAAAGAGAGCCAGGAATCACATTTCCAAAGAGATGAGGAGTACCATTGAAGGGATGTCAGGAGGGGCAAAGCCTCAGCACATCACACTAAGACTCTCTTAACTATTTTCACACTAGTCATTCATGAAAAAAGAAACATACAATGGCCTAATGACAAGAAAAGAAATTCCAATATAACTTCCAATACAACCACTTGTAACAACAATGCTGCTTGCAGCTGTTGGGCAGGTGTAAGGCAAATAACACCAGCACACAGGAGGGGTGTTTGCACAGGTTATTTGATCTGCTTTTTTAAGGAATACAACTTTAAGGGGTTTATAATCTCATTTTTTTTACTGATTCTTCATATTTTATAATTTAATATTTTTAATTTTTAACATTGATTTCCACAAGATTTTGAGTTACAAATTTTCTCCCCATTTCTCCCCTCCACCCCACTAAAAGATGGCATATATTCTGATTGCCCAGTTCTCCAGTCAGCCCTGTCTTCTATCAACCCCTTCCCTGCCCCAATCCCCTTTCCTCTTGCTTTCTTGTAGGGCAAGATACATTTCTATACCCCATTGCCTGTATATCTTATTTCCTAGTTTTATGCAAAAAAAAAAAACCTTATTTTTTTGAGCATCTGCTTTTAGAACTTTGAGTTCCAAATTCTCTTCCCTCTTCCCTCCCCACCCACCCTCCCTAAGAAAGCAAGCAATTTAACATAGGTCACAAAAGTATCAATATGCAAAACACTTCAACAATAATCATGTTGTAAAAGACTAACTATATTTCCCTCCATCGTATCCTGTCCCCCCTTTTTCATTTTTATCCCCTGACCCTGTCCATTTACAAAAGTATTTGCTTTTACATACCTCCTCCCCAGATCTGCCCTCCCTTCTATCATCCCCTTTCTTTTATGCCCTTCCCCCTGCTTTCCTGTAGGGTAAGATACCAAACTGAGTGTGTATGTCATTCCCTCCTCAAGTCAAATATGATGAGAGCAAGATTCACTCATTCCCCCTCACCTGCCCCCTCTTCCTTTCCAACAGAACTGCTTTTTCTTGCCACTTTTATGTGAGATAATTTACTCCATTCTCTCTCTTGCTTTCTCCCTCTCTTAATATATTCCTCTCTCACCCCTTGATTTTATTTAATTTTTTAGATATCATCCCTTCATATTCAATTCACCCTGTGCTCTGCCTATATATATGTATATTCTCTTCAACTACCATAATACTTAGAAAGGTTTCATGAGTTACAAACATCATCTTTCCATGAAGGAATGTAAACAAAACAGTTCAACTTTAGTAATTCTCTTATGATTTCTTGTTTTTGTTTTAACTTTTCGTGCTTCTCTTGATTCTTGTGTTTGAAAATCAAATTTTCTATTCAGCTCTGGTCTTTTCATCAAGAAAGCTTAAAAGTCTTCTATTTTATTGAAATTTCATATTTTGCCTTGAAGCATTATACTCAGTTTTGCTGGGTGGGTGATTTTTGGCTTTATTCCTGGCTGCTTTGACCTCCAGAATATCGTATTGCAAGCACTTCAATCCCTTAATGTAGAAGCTGCTAGATCTTGGATTATTCTGATTATGTTTCCACAATACTCAAATTGTTTCTTTCTGGATGCTTGCAGTATTTTCTCCTTGACCTGGGAACTCTGGAATTTGGTGACAATATTCCTAGGAGTTTTCTTTTGGGATCTTTTTCAAGAGGTGATCAATGGATTCTTTCAATTTCTGTTTTAATCTCTGGTTCTAGAATATCAGGGCAGTTTTCCTTGACGATTTCTTGAAAGATGTTGTCTAGGTTCTTTTTTGATCCTGGCTTTCAGGTATCCAACAATTTTTAAACTATCTCTCCTGGATCTATTCTCCGGTCAGTAGTTTTTCCAATGAGATATTTCACATTGTCTTCCATTTTTTCATTCCTTTGGTTCTGTTTTATAATTTCTTGATTTCTCATGAAGTCACTAGCCTCCACTTGCTCCAATCTAATTTTTAAGGCAGAATTTTTTTCAGTGGTCTTTTTGACCTCCTTTTCCATTTGCCCAATTCTGCCTTTCAAGGCATTCTTCTCCTCATTGGCTTTTTGGAGCTCTTTTGCCACTTAGGTTAGTCTAATTTTTAAGGTGCTATTTTCTTCAGTATTTTGGGGGGGTTTCCTTTAGCAAGTTGTTGACTTGTTTTTTGTTGTTTTCTTGCATCACTCTCATTTCTCTTCCCAATTTTTCCTCTACTTCTCTTACTAGCTTTACCAAATCCTTTTTGAGCTCTGCCATGGCCTGAGACTGATTCATATTTTTTTCTTGGAGGCTTTTGATATAGGATCTATGATTTTTGTCTACTTCTTCTGGCTGTATGTTTTGATCTTCTTTATCACCAAAAAATGATTCTATAGGCTGAGTCTGAGTCTGAATCCTTTTGCACTGCCTAGTCATGTTCCCAGCCAAATACTTGACCTTTGAGCTTTTTGTCAGGGTATGACTGCTTGTAGAGTAGGGAGTACTTTGTCCTAAGCTTTAGGTGCCTTGGCTGCTGTTTCCAGAGCTACTTCCACTCCACAGTCACCGCAAGCTCTGCCACAGCAATGCACCTCCTCCACCAAGAACCACCAACCAGGACCACAACCCAGGTTCAAACAGGGCAAAACAAGAGAGCCCTGCTTCTGTGCCAGCAAAGTGCTCCCTGAGCTCCCACTCTGGTCTGCTTATTGATTCCTCCAGTGACTCCAGAAGCAGCTGATGCTGGAGCTCTGGAAGCAGCCACAGGAGCTTCTCACTGCCACTGCCACTGCCCCCAGGGCTGGACCTGGATGGCTCTCACACCAATCCAGCTGTTTTCCAACTAACCTTCTCCATGGTCTTTGGTGTTTGTGGGTTGAAAATTCTGGTAACTGCTACAGCTCAGTGATTCATGGCCCTAAGGCATACTCCAGCCAACTCCTGGTCTGGTTGGTTCAGCTGTGGCCCATGCTAGGTTGCACTCTGTTCCCAGCATGGTGCAATAAACCCTTCCCAGAGACCATCCAGGCTGTCTTGGGCTGGAGACCTGCTTCCCTCTGCTATTTTGTGGGTTCAGCAGCTCTAGAATTTGTTCAGACCCATTTTTACAGGTGTTTGGAGGATCTTGGGGGAGAGCTTAAGCAAGACCCTGCTTTCCAGCTGCCATCTGGGCTCCACCCATATAATCTCACTTTAATTAAACATACATATATCATTCATTTAGTTCAGGGGGAAAAAATCAGCATCCTGAACTTCAGAGAATACACAAACAGAAATTACATGCAGAAATTATATAAACAGAGCAAATAACACAAATCAGCAGACAGGGCTTCTAACTGTCTATAGCAACACATATGTAATTACCAGAGAGAGAAGCACCAACATCTGGGTTTTCAAACCTGGTGGGGGGTGCTTCTTAATGGCTTCCCAGTGTCTTGTCTGGTGAAATCACAGGAACCCTCTTCTGATGAGTGAACCCCCAAGCAAAATGCTAACCTCTGAGTATATATACATGGTTCTTCAGGATCAGAGGGTTTTACAACCATGTGACTTAAACTCATGTGACTTAGGCTTTCTTGTGACTTAAGCAGGTCATCAAACACTCTTGATTCAATCAAAGAATCAATCAAAGGTACTTAATAGCCTTAGTTCTGAGAATCACTCCAAATGAAAAAAGAGCAAAAAGTCTCACTTTGCTTGCCATTATGCCCCCTCTTTCCTGCCAAGTGAAAGTTGCTTGGCACACATACCTCCATATAGCCAGTGGCCCAAGCAAGCTGCTGGCCCAGTGACAAGCCCACTTTAGCAAGATGGTCAACAGCCTGTGGACACCTAAACAAAGTTTGAAAAGGGGGGATCAGTTCTGATGTCTGATTACAGACTCCAGATCCCCTAGTTTAGGACCACCACTCCCTCATGAGCAAAATGCCCATAATGTGCAAATCCTCCTGTCCTGCACTGGCTCCTTTTCAGTCTTTCCTCATCCTCCTATTGAACAAGCTTGACAGAAACATACGTATGTGACTCTGGGGTTTTCCTAGGTTTTCCTTCCTGGCCACACTCCCCCTGCTCACCTTCCACCTTCTTTTTTTTTCCTTTTTGGGATTGTATATGATAACAGTCCATCAGTTGCTACTCTAGAGAATAGGGATCAGGCACCGATGACCAACAGTAGCAAAGGTTACTTCTTGATTACCTGGATGACATCTTCATGCTTCATCATATGTGTCAATCCTATTCTCTGGGAACTATATTTTGTGCTGTTTCCCCTCACTAACGCATACTTCAACTCGCTGGCTAGTGTTCAGCAAATCTGGTGTCTCACATGCTCTACAGATACTCCTTTCCAGAGAATAATCAATGCCATATATAAAGTGTGGTCTTCATCTTTTTTTGGTATAGATACACATCAGGGCCAAATATTTCCAAAAGGATCTCCAGCAAGAAGTCCAAGATGAACTTCATCCTGCAGTTAATGACAACACTGTTGGGATTTTGTGCCAGGCAATCAACTTCCTCCATTGAGATCTGATCAATTTTCTCACAAATATACAAGTAGGGAATATAAACTCAGTTGCCAGCAATCACATGAATAAACTCATCTGATGAACAGTCTTCAAAGGAGAAAACTTCAGTGTTGAAGATTTTGTGCTCATGTAAAATGAGATGCACTTGCTTTTTAGAGCACTAGTCAGTGTGACTGTTAAATTGAAGGAGATTCTACCACCTTTCTTTGACTTGAAGTAGATGTTGGGTCTGTGCTTGTTGAGCTGTATCCCTACAGATTCTAATTTCTTTTTCAATAGGGACTTCTATGTTTCTCCCTTGGTGGCATCCAACATCATTATGACAACATCAGCTGCCATAGCCACAGCAATCACCTGTCAGCCTCTGACTATCTCTTGGGCAGTAGCTTCCAAGAAGATCTAAGAGCTGAATATTGGCTCCTTTGTATTCAATGGCACCTAGGATACATATTAGACTGGTGAATTCATAGGATGTAGCTTCACTGGCCATAGATGTCATTAAGCTTAAGAAGAAGGAAGGAAACCCACAGAAGGAAAGCCAATCAGTGCCACTTCAGTATCTCTAGATTTCATTTCATTGAAGCCTCCTTCTTTGGTGGAGGCAGATTTGGAGGGTTTCAAGAGCTGTATGCTGCGCTTGGCAAGTTTTGCTTTCAGCAAACCAAGATGTTACTCAGTAGCCTTGTTCTTCTGGGTGCAGGTGATCTTCTCTATCTCTAAGATCTTCTCCAAGATGCCCATTGTGGCAGTGGAAGCAGTGGTGATGGCAGAGAAAAGGCTGTAAATGAGGGCTAGGTTTATCATCTCTTCTATTCTTGAATCACTTGTCCTCTTTTCTTAATGACACTCATCTTTTGTCATATCTCAGACTTGTCTTACTCCTGCCATTTGCTTCTTATATTCCTACATATGTTACTTAGTACTGTCACAATCATACCAAATATTTACATTAAATGCAAATATACATTATCTAATATTGACTCCTTTTATTCCTCCCTAATTGGCTATCATACTAGAAAGAAGCTTTTTGAAGTTTCCTTATCTCTTATATTGCTACCACCAGAACTATATGCAGAGCCTTACACATAATGGGCACTTAAAGTTTGTTGAAATGAATTTAAATGTCTATATTACCCCTTCAAATCACTTCAAATAGAGAGAGCAATAGAGTATGGTAATTGACAACAATCAGAGATTTTCATATTAGTTTGCCCCTATAAAAATTGCTGAAAAATTAATTTCAACTCAATAAACATTTTAAAGGCAACTCAAAGTTCAGATAAGTTGGTAAGAATAAAATAAGAATTCTGTTTTGTTTTCATTCCTTTTTTTGTTTGTTTTGATTTTGGTACGGCAATTGGGGTTAAGTGATTTGCCCAAGGTCACACAGCTAAGTACATGTTGAGTGTCTGAGGCCAGATTTGAACTCAAGTCCTCCTGACTCCAGGGCCGATGCTGTACTCACTGCACCACCTAGCTGCCCCAAGTTTTGTTTTTTCTTGCTAGAGATTTCTCTCCAACAAATACACTTTCTTATGACTATACCAATCATTTATTGGGTCCCTAAACTGGGCTCCTGATAACAGGCAGACTCAGAAAATACAGTTAAAAAATGCAAGATGAGGGTGTATGACTGCATATTTCCTGCATAAGTTTATAACTTAGTTTCGATGTTATTTTTTTTCAGTAATCTTTTTTTTGCTTTGTTTTCCAACTTTTTTATTTGATATATTTAGTTTTCAGCATTGATTTTCACAAGAGTTTGAATTACAAATTTTCTCCCCATTTCTACCCTCCCCCTCCACTCCAAGATGGCATATATTCTGGTTGCCCTGTTCCCCAGTCAGCCCTCCCTTCTGTCACCCTGTAGCCAGAATGGCCTTTGTTTTCTTTGAATGACTCAGCTTACCTCATTGAGCCTCTGGACACTGTGGCTTGCTCTTCCGGGGCAGGAAGCCCAAAGAGCATTCCAGGAAGCAGACAACTTCCTGTGTGATGAGTCATGGGGCTGGCTGAGGGGAGGTGTTAACGGCTACGCTAGGGGGAGGGGCCAAGTCAAGAACCAATCGGCCCTGGTCGTTCAGGCGGTGCTTGATGATGTCAAAAACTCTATAAGAGGGGAGAGGACAGCTTGAAGATTCTCTTTTCCTTTTCCGGTTGGAGCCAGCGACAGTTACAGCGACAGTTACAGAGACAGTTACAGAGACAGTTACAGCGACAGTTACAGCCACAGCCACAGCTGAAGCAGGAGCTGCCAGTAGCAGAGCTGACCTACGGGAGGAAGCTGAACAAAGACTTCAGTCCAGTGGGTAATCTTATTACCATAGAGGGGGAAACATGATTTTGCTTTACGCAATCATGCTTCTCTGTAGCCTCCTGGTTACTCTTTCAAGGCGTACTTATTGGGCCTGGAAGCTTTTGATCAATATATCAAAATGGGGTTGCTGGTTCATGGGTTGGTTACTGTGGAGCCTAAATAAATGTTTTGATTCTTCTGCCTTCTACTTTGAGAGTTTCTTATATCCGGCGGTTCCGAACGTTTCAGACATGTTTATGATCCTCTTTGAGATTATAAACTCTGCCCTCCTATTACATTTGGCGACCAGGATGGGATCGCTAGGTATAAGATCTCTATTTAGAAGCAGAACAATTCCAGAGGAAGAGATGAATATCCCAGGATGGGAGGATCCATTTTATTCCTCCCTAGCAAAAGAATTGGCTAAAAAAGCTGGACCCTGTGAAAACTGGGAACCAAGGCTACGAAGAGGAGATCCTAGGGATTTGGAAAAGTGTTTACGAGAAGTTGGGATTCAGTCAGGGGCATCACTATCTAGGCAAAGCTGGATGGTGTTATCAGCCTACCGGCTAGTATACGAAAGATTGAGATTAAGTGAAAGACATGGGGGCACTCCTACCCCACAGGAAGAAGGGGAATCTCAGATAGCAGGAGACCAAACTGACTCAAATGAGAACTTTTCTATTAATGTGGCTAAGAGCAACAGGAGACCAAAAAAGCCCAGAGTGCATTTCAACCCAGCCCAGAAAGAGCCTGACTGCCTGCTTCGTCCTAGCCATGGTGGCAGAGGAAGTGAGTGGGGAGAGAATGAGACAATGTTAGGGGCTGAGGCACAAAACACTACTGGGGTTCAGGATGTGCCTCACACAGAGAATAGGAGATGGTTAAATGATCAGACAAGGGCTCGACCCATACAAAGGAGGAAGACAGAAACCCGAGGTGAAGATTCAGTTACAAGGGAAATTCAGGAAGATTTCTCACCGCAAGAGGTCACAGATATTTTGAGTAGATTCAGCCAAAGAATAGGAGAACCACTGATATCTTGGATGGTAAGACTCAGTGATCAAGGGGCCAGTGGAATATCAGTAGATAGGACAGACTGCATGAGATTCATAGGTATCAGCCATGATCCTCTAGTTCAACAAGCTTTTAGGGAACATCATCAGCAAGGAGATGGTGATAGCAGGACTACTCTGTTGGCATTAGCCGCTGTGGGATGCAATAAGAGATATGCTACTGATTCTATGTGGCCCACTGAGCACAGACCCTGGTATTCACTTAGAGATTGTATCATGAGACTAAAGGAGGAGGTAATGAAGACTGCCATTATGATAGGAACTGCAGACAAATATTACAATGATCCAATGGAACTGCCTCATAGGAATTTAATAATTAGGACAGCTCCCCCTGCTTATAAACAACTAATTTTGAATTTATTACTTGGAGAAGTAGGGAGCCGTCTTACAACAGTGATAAATAAGATTTTACAGTTACATGACTTAGGTGACTGGGGAAGGGATAGATCTCCTCGAGAGAGAAGGGTGAATAACCAGCAAACTTGGCGCCAAAGGAGAGTAACAAGGAAAGAAATGTTTACTGCTTTATTGAGAGCAGGGGTAGGTTTTGAAATGATAGATGGAATTCCAACCAATGAATTATATAGAATGTACAGAGATAAAGGCCTTGATAACAGGAGAGATAGGGAAATAAGAACTGCTCCTGCAAATACTACAGATGTTGAACCTTCAAACCCAAGTGAATCATATGAAAGGGAATACTAGGGAACAGGCCGAGCCCCAGTCCAAATTAAGGAAATACACAGGCTGGATTGTAGACCTCACATTAACTTGACCATATATTGGAAAAATGGGTCAAGTACGGTAACTGAGGCATTAATAGATACTGGGGCCGAGGCCACCCTTATTTATGGAAATCCAGACAAGTTCAGCCATGGAACTCCTATTACCATTACAGGACTAGGAGGGACTGAAATATCAGCCAGGCAAGTTAAATTAATGATGAAAATTGGACAGTTGCCCAAGAAAGAATATAGTGTGGTTATTGTGCCTATTCCCGAATACATCATTGGAATAGACATATTGAAGGGTATGACCTTAAATTTACCCGAAGGGAAATACCAATTTGCTGTGAGGAAAATGGGCATTAATGCAGTCTTAGTGGGGAAAATCAAGATGGATCCAATCACTTTGCCCGAACCTTCTAAAATAATTACTTTGAGGCAATATCGTGTGCCAGGTGGGCAAGATGAAATTGCCAACACTATAAGAGAATGTGTTGAGGCAGGAGTGTTAGTCCCTACAACTACTCAATGGAACAACCCTGTCTGGCCAGTCCGAAAGTCAGATGGAACATGGAGGATGACAGTAGATTATAGACAGCTGAACAAAGTGACTCCTCCCTTGTATGCTGCTGTCCCAGACACGGTTACTTTAATAGAGAGAATACAAAAACGTGAAGGGACTTGGTATGCAGTTATTGATTTGGCCAATGCCTTCTTTACAATCCCAATAGACCCTAAGCAATGGAATCAGTTTGCTTTTACTTGGCAAGGCCGACAGTATACATTTACACGCCTGCCGCAAGGATATATTCATAGCCCAACTATTTGCCACAGGATTGTAGCTGAACATTTGGATGAATTAAAGTTACCTGGTGTACAGCTTACACATTACATAGATGACATCATGATACAGGGAAAGAATATAAAGGAGGTGGAGGAGAGTTTAGCATTATTAATTGACCATATGAAAAGCAAAGGATGGGAAATCAACCCCGCAAAGGTTCAAGGGCCAGCTCAAACTGTAAAATTCTTGGGGATACAGTGGAATAGAGGACTGCGAGAAATTCTCCCACAAGCTCGACAAAAAATCCAGGATTTTCCCACCCCTACCAATAAGAAAGAGGCCCAAAAGTTCATAGGGCTGTTTGGTTATTGGAGACACCACATCCCACATTTGGGACAGATTTTAAAACCCTTGTATAAAGTCACCAGAAAGAAATATGAATTTGACTGGGGACTTGAACAAAGTAGAGCTTTTGAGGAAGCAAAGGCTGCTATTCAATTAGCTCTAGACTTATGGCCTATGCAAAATGGGCCAGTGGAGTTACAAGTGACTGTACAAGATGACTATGCAAATTGGAGTCTGTGGCAAAAACAACAAAGCCAAAGTGTACCTTTAGGCTTTTGGTCAAGGAAACTGCCCTCATCTGGAGTGCAATATACACCTTTTGAGAAGCAGCTGTTAGCTGCATATTGGGCTTTAGTAGAAACTGAGCAACTAACTCTGGGTCATGAAGTGGTATTAAGGCCTGGAATTCCAATTATGACTTGGGTAATGAGTACCCCAGCTTCTCACAGAATTGGACATGCACAAGAGGCAAGCATAATCAAATGGAAGTGGTATATTCAGAATAGGTCCAGAGCAGGCAAAAATGGAGTTTCTGCTCTACATGAATCTGTGGCGAACATTGATACTGAGAGCAATGAAAAGCCCCTTGAATCTAGGCAACAGATGGTACCATCCTTAGTGAAATGGAATAATGGATATGACGGACTAAATGAAGAACAGAAGAAACATGCTTGGTTTACTGATGGGACAGCAAAATATTTAGGACAGAAGAGACATTGGAAAGCAGTAGCCTATAACCCCTGTACAAGGAGAACTCTGGAAAGTTCTGGGATAGGTGGAAGTAGCCAATATGCTGAACTGATGGCAGTGCATCAGGCCATCAGAGCAGAGAAAGGAGGACAATGTCATATATTTACTGACTCGTGGGCGGTAGCTAATGGATTAGCTACGTGGATGCCTATATGGAGGAATCAGAATTGGGAGATTCATGGCAAACAAGTTTGGGGTAAAGAGTTATGGGAAAATATATGGGACATGTCTTTGGTTACAGATCTGTCAGTTTTTCATGTTGATGCTCATGCAACCCTGACCACACCAGAACGTGAGTACAATGCACATGCGGATCGACTAGCAAAGATTGCTACTGAATGTATTGTCCCTACTCCGACTCCAACTGATGACCCAGCCTTAGCAAGATGGGTCCACCAGACTGCTGGCCATTTAGGGGTCCAGGCCACCCATCGATGGGCACAGGATCGAGGTATCAGTATTTCTCATGCGTTGTTAAAACAAATAACAGAGGAGTGTTGTATATGCCAATTAGAAAAAGAACGAACTCTTCCTAGGATAGTTACTGGAGAAATAGCAAGGGGAAAAGTTCCAGCCCAAATTTGGCAGATAGATTATATTGGCCCACTACCCCAGGATAAAGGATGTAAATATGTATGTACGTGTGTTGACACCTATTCAGGTGTACTAGTGGCTTGTCCTTATAAAGACGCAACTCAGAAAAACACCTGTAAAACTTTAGATATTGTAAGTTTATATTATGGAACCCCAATGCAGATTCAAAGTGACAATGGGTCACATTTCAAGGGCAAAGAAGTGAAAAGATATTGTGTGTTGAATAATATAGAATGGATATATCATATTCCATATTACCCACAAGCATCTGGGCTAATTGAAAGAATGAATGGATTGTTGAAAGAACAGCTGAGAAAATTAAGCTCAAATAATTCATATCGACATTGGAAGGATAATTTGTCTATTGCCTTACGTAATTTGAATAATAGGCCCTTAGGGGGGAGTACACCTCTAGCCAGAATGATGACCCCAAATCTGCAGATCAGAGAACAGCAAACATGTGAGATCCAAACATTGAATTTTGGACTGTGAGGGAAGATGTCCCACTACCAAGTCCAGGAACACCTGGTTCAGCAGGATATGATTTACATTGTATAGAGAATTTTAGGTTAAATAGGAAAGAGATAAGAAAAACCCCTACTGGAGTATGTATGAGAATCCCCAAGAATCATCTTGGACGGATATTACCTAAACCAGGATTAGCGGCTCAAGGAATACATGTATTGGCTGGAGTGATAGATTCTAATTATCAAAAAGAAATTGTTGTGACACTCCAGAATATGGGTAAAAAACCTGTACAATTTTGTAGAAATGATAGGATGGTTCAAGTCATTATTATCCCCTGTGAAAAAATACCCTTTGTGAAAACTGACCCTCCTCCCAAAATAACTACTAGAGGGGCAAAAGGGTCTTGCTCCATTGATAGAATAAAGTCAGGAGCTAAGGTATGGGTAAAACGGAAGCCAGATGATATTCCAAAGGCTGCAGAAGTTATAGCCCATGGGAAGGACAACACTGTAACAGTTGTCTATTCAGGGGAAAATAATTACCAAATCGTACCCCTGAACCATATATTTTACCGTGAATAGGTTATAATAATAGATTCACAGACTCCACAGGTATGGCTGATGCTGGTAAATGCCATAAGCCACTCAGAGGAAAGGTAACTTTGTGTGATTAACGGATGAAAACTTGTACATTTGGGGAAAGGCTGGGAGGACAATCTTAGTCTCTATCTAGGGTGGGATCCTCTTGGCTTCCTCATTATGTTCCTTTTGAAAAGAAACATTTCCCACCTGAGTTTGGCTCTGATGTTGGATCTTTGCATAACTGAAATCTCAACCAAACTTGAGATGATTTTATTTGAAGAATTATAGTCCATACTTGTCTATTCTTTTTGTCCTTTGTTTTGGCTAACCTTGTTGCTAGTTTTGTTTCCTTCAGGCTTAAGCACCCTGCACTTTCCGGTGACTGCCTAAGCATGTAGCATTCTTGGAATTCCTGCCAGCTCGTTAAAGAAATGACCTCTGGAATGGGACTTTTTGGGGGCAGGGCCATCTCTACATCCAATTTCAGCATGAAGAAGCTATGGAAAATGAGACCTTCACCCCTCACCCCAAGATTTTGAGCCCCAATCGTTCAAGGGGGGTGGAAATGATGATAGTGTTCTGTTTACTTATTTTGTGTTATCCTTGCTGTGTTGTTTTATTGTTATGATATTATTGATCCTATGTAATGGATACAAGGATTTGGGGGTGGACATTTGAATTATTAATAATTATTTTGGGGATGATTGATTGAAGAGATTATCTTGCTGGGATCTAGGGGTGGATCACATTTGAATCGTAAACCAATATTTAGGAATGTCACCAAATGATATGTTTTGCTTTATAATGAATGATATGTTTTAGTTTCCTTTGTAATTGGATCACAATGTATGTTCTAGGATACATGGCTGATTAGATTATGTATCCTATAACAAGGGGTGGAGTGTAGCCAGAATGGCCTTTGTTTTCTTTGAATGACTCAGCTTACCTCATTGAGCCTCTGGACACTGTGGCTTGCTCTTCCGGGGCAGGAAGCCCAAAGAGCATTCCAGGAAGCAGACAACTTCCTGTGTGATGAGTCATGGGGCTGGCTGAGGGGAGGTGTTAACGGCTACGCTAGGGGGAGGGGCCAAGTCAAGAACCAATCGGCCCTGGTCGTTCAGGCGGTGCTTGATGATGTCAAAAACTCTATAAGAGGGGAGAGGACAGCTTGAAGATTCTCTTTTCCTTTTCCGGTTGGAGCCAGCGACAGTTACAGCGACAGTTACAGCGACAGTTACAGAGACAGTTACAGCGACAGTTACAGCCACAGCCACAGCTGAAGCAGGAGCTGCCAGTAGCAGAGCTGACCTACGGGAGGAAGCTGAACAAAGACTTCAGTCCAGTGGGTAATCTTATTACCATAGAGGGGGAAACATGATTTTGCTTTACGCAATCATGCTTCTCTGTAGCCTCCTGGTTACTCTTTCAAGGCGTACTTATTGGGCCTGGAAGCTTTTGATCAATATATCAAAATGGGGTTGCTGGTTCATGGGTTGGTTACTGTGGAGCCTAAATAAATGTTTTGATTCTTCTGCCTTCTACTTTGAGAGTTTCTTATATCCGGCGGTTCCGAACGTTTCAGACATGTTTATGATCCTCTTTGAGATTATAAACTCTGCCCTCCTAATACACACCCCACTCCCCTCCCATCCCCTTTTCCCTTCCTTTCCTGTAGGGCAAGATAAATTTCTGCACTCCATTGCCTGTGTATCTTATTTTCTAGAATATCAGGACAGTTCTCCTTAATAATTTCTTGAAAGATGATATCTAGGCTCCGTTTTTGATCGTGGCTTTCAGGTAGTCCAACAATTTTTAAATTATCTCTAATGGATCTAATTTCTAGGTCAGTGGTTTTTCCAATGAGATATTATACATTGTCTTCCATTTTTTCATTCCTTTGGTTCTGTTTTGTAATATCTTGATTTCTCATAAAGTCACTGGCTTCCACTTGCTCCAATCTCATTTTCAAGGTAGTATTTTCTTCAGTGGTCTTTTGGACCTCCTTTTCCATTTGGCTAATTCTGCCTTTCAAGGCATTCTTCTCCTCATTGGCTTTTTGGAGCTCTTTTGCCATTTGAGTTAGTCTATTTTTTAAGGTGTTGTTTTCTTCAGTGTATTTTTCAGTATTTTTTTTGGGTCTCCTTTAGCAAGCCATTGACTTGTTTTTCATGGTTTTCTGACATCCTTCTCATTTCTCTTCCCAATTTTTCCTCTACTTCTCTAACTTGCTTTTCCAAATTCTTTTTGAGCTGTTCCATGGCCTGGGACCAGTTCATGTTTTTCTTGGAGGCTTTTGGTGTAGGCTCTTTGACTTTGTTGACTTCTTCTGGCTGTATGTTTTGGTCTTCTTTGTCACCAACGAATGATTCCAGAGTCTGAGACTGAATCTGGGTGCGTTTTCGTTGCCTGGCTATGTTTCCAGCCAACTGACTTGACCCTTGATTTTTTCAGCGGGGTATGACTGCTTGTAGAGTAAAGAGAACTATGTTCCAAGCTTGGGGGGCTGCACCAGCTCTGCCACCCCAGCACTCCTCCTTCCCCAAGAACCCCCAACCTGGACTGGACTTGGATCTTCAGCAGGCTGTGCACTCCTGCTCTGATCCACCACTTAATTCCTCCCACCAGATGGGCCTGGTGCTGGAAACAACTGCAGTGGCATTTCTGTAGCTGCCCCACCTCCTCTGCCCCCAGGGCATTAGCCAAACCAAGAACTCCTTCCACTCCCCCAGCTTTTCCCACTAACCTCTGTTGTCTTTGGTTTTTGTGGGTTGAGAATTCTGGTAACTGCTGCAGCTCACTGATTCAGGGCACTAGGACACGCTCTGCCAGGCTCCTGGTCTGCTTGGTCTGCGCCGCCCATGATAGGCTCTGCTCCACTCCCCTCAGCTCCCAGCTCCGTGCAGGATAGACCTCACCCAAAGGCCATCCAGGCTGTCCTGGGCTAGAGCCCTGCTTCCTCTGCTATTTTGTGGGTTCTGTAGTTCTAGAATTGGTTCAAAGCCATTTTTTATAGGTTTTTGGAGGGACTCAGAGGGGAGCTTACACTAGTCCCTGCTTTCCAGCCACCATCTTGGCTCCACCTCTATGGTGTTTTCTAAAGGGCCCAATTCAAATATGAAATACAGGCTTAGCTGACAAATCCTATGGTAAATGTATTTATGTCACTTGCTCAAGTTCACTAGATGAAGTGGGTCTGCCAAATGACTCAAGGCTCAGATACGCCATTATGATTTTATATCTATCCGCATGACCACTAGTCTGTTGTCCTTAGTGTCCATATTGAAATTCTCCATGGGGCATTAAAATAAGAGAACTTTCCTTTGATTTCCTTTCATCTAATAGGCCTCAGACTTATACATGAGTACTAATTTTCATAATTGCCTTTAAACATTTTAAGGAACTGCCCAAAGAGTAGTGGAATAGCTTATAATAATAGTGGATTGAAATATGAATTGAACCCTCATTTTAGGCAGCACTAGTTTTCTCATCCTTCAGCCCTGAATACTATATGCACAGTTTTACACATATTAGGCACTTAATGTTTGTCAAAATTAGTGAAAATGTTGTTATTACTTCTTTAAATGACTCATGGAAAACAATATAATATAGTCATTTAAAATAAGAAGAAATATTCAATTTTCTTAATATGAGGATAATTTTACGTTGTTTTTAGAGGAGGTGATTAAACTGAGAGCATAAAGTAAAAATGGATTGCCAAGATGCTTTGTAAACAAGGCCTTAGTATTCAAATTGAAATTTAAAAAAATAGGATGGAAGAAAATAGTATTATTAGAAATGGACTTCTAATTATTAAATTCAAAGAACTTTTTCTAAAGCCACATATTCAACACTATCTACTGGAAGAAGTAGAGCATTTGGAGTCAGAAGACCTGAGTTTGAATCTTAGCTCAGGTACTTAGTAGTTATACAACTGCTGATAAGTCACTTGACATCTTTGAGCCTTTTTTTTTTAAGGAAAGCTCATTTAATTTTATTTTATTGGGGGGAGTGAAGGGGGTTCTTTGTATCCTGAGCACCTAGCACATTTCTTGGAGCTAAGTAGGTGCTCAATAAATACTTGTGGATTGAGATAAAAACTTTTATTACCCAGTTCACAGGATTGTAGTAAAAAAGTGCTTTGTACACCTTAAAGATTTAATGTATCTATTAGTTATTTTCCTGTTATTTGGTAGCATTCAGAACTGTTAAACACATTGTCTTTTACCTAGGCTTCTGTGACAAACTACAAAGTTCTGATTCTTCTGTTCTTTCCTTCATTATATCTGTTTCTTCTTTCCAAGAAATAAACGGGAATATTAAGTCCTTGGCTTTCTGTCCTATTTTCTTATTACATGCCTGCCAATATTTTATTTATATTCAGGACTTCTGCTTTCACTGCTAAATAATTGACTACATATCAAGTCCTGACCTCTCTCTTCTTGAACCTTTGTACCACATCCCTAACTGCTGGGCAGTATGATCCACTATTATGTCAACTTTGATATGTTTGAAACTCATTTTCTTTCTGACAACTCTTCTATAGTTTATGATTTCTTTAAATGTTAGAGTAGAATGTGCTGTCTTTAGTGTCAGAGGGACCAATATCAAATCCTAGCTTTGGATTTTACTATCTGTACTATGCATGGCCACATCACTTATCATTCTGGGTATCATTTTCCTCATTTGTAAAATGAAAAATTTGGAATAGTTGACCCTCTGATATCCCTTTCATATTTAAATTGTTAAAGAAAAACCACTGAGAACTGTTAAATGGAAGAAACCCTAGTTCCAAAAAGGGTGAACTGGAATGAACCAGATTACACAGATTATAAATGCATTTGTTGTCTGAGAAGAAGAAGCTTGCAAGCTGAGACAGTGAGTCAGTGTTCTCACTTATTCAAAGAAGAATTGGAAAGAGTGAGGCATTTATGCTTTATTTTTAAACAAAGGAAGGAGAAAAGGTAGAAATTTGGGGAGATTGTAGGCTGTAAGACCCATTCCCAAAAGGAGGAAGTATCCAGGCAAAAAAGGGGAATGAGTGATTCCAGGTGCCAGAATCATGACCTTTTGATACATCAGAAGGCATTATTGGTGATAAGCAGTCCAAGTTCAAGGCCTGAACACAGACAATAAGATAAGAGGAGTTCTCCAAAAAACATAAAGCAGGATATGTCTGAGGGTCCCATAACCAACAGTTAGGGGAATCTCTGAAAATAAGGATGTCTCTTATAGGTCCATAAACCACCAGATGGCTCAGCGTCTGCTTCACATCTGGTATGTGCTTAATTGGCTTTGATTTTCTGCATGTCCAGCTGGGTTTACTCTCAGTCACCGCAAAGGATTGTTGGTATGTCAAGCAGCTTTGGCTATCAGAGGTCCTCCTCACTGGCTAGTTGTTGTGCTATTCCATTGTCTGGCTCACCTTTGAAAGAAAAAAGAAGCTCTAAGATATTTAATCAGTTAGGAAGCCAATGTTCACAGAGTCAGTGATCCTAATTCCTCCTCAGTCACTGATAAACTGACCCCCAAATTGAATGAAATAGGTGGTCACCCATACACTGTAATCTAATGGATGTGATCTAAAAGATAATCTGTCATTTAATGTTTCCTGAAATTTTTACATTTTGAGTCACTTCTTTGGGTTAAATCATTGTTTCCTAAAGGCCCACATGAAAATGTAAAGGTTACAAGAGAGGGCTATTAGATCAATAAATCTCATAGCCATCAGTGAACACATTAATAAGAGCTAATCGATCACATTAGCTGGGAAATCTGGGCTCTGAGTAGAAGGGAAGGGTTTGGAGTATGAGGAGTATTGAGCTATGACTTCATACGTGCACTAAACAAAAACTCCACAGCTGACTTGATAAGCAAAAAAAAAAAAAAGAACTAGACCAAAGTCCTCAACAATGATGCATAGGCCCACCTTTGCCAGTTGCACATGATTATCAACCTGTTTTAAGCTTCACCCATCACTAGTTACTTCTCATGACCATCTGGAAATTCCTTTGTGGCAATTCCTTTTTAACCGTTCTATAATCGCATCTTAATTGGCAATTTCTTAGAAGAATTAAGAAAAATTGCTTCCACAAAACCCATATGTTCCTAGCTTGTGTACAGTTTGAAAGTTTTAAAGGGTAACAGAGGAAATCAAGCAAATATCATAGGTTTTCAGTAACCTAAAATATCCTCTTTGGGAGGTTGGTGTAAGATGCAATAAAGACAATATCTGAAAGCAAGTATATGCTTTAGAGTTAATACTCACTAAATGTTTTTACACATTTATACGGATGACTAAACTAAATCCAAAGTCAAGATCCAATTTATAGGGGATTAATTATGTTTGTATAATTGCTGGCACAAAAATGGGGGTGTGAGAAAAAAGCTAAAATCAGTGAATGGTCTCTAAAGATTTATTAATCTCCTACTATGTATGTGTAATCATGTAGGTGAAAATGTAGCTTGATGGCAAAGCATTTTGTATTAGGGCCAGTAAGAGTTTTTTGATGGATTGGGAGGCAGGAAATCTCATTTCAGATTCTTATTTTTGCCAAAAACTTGTTGTGTGCCCTTAGTAAATGACTTAGTTTCCTCATCTCTAAAATGAGAGGGTTATACTAAATAATCTCTAAAGTCATAAGATTATAAGGGTCTATAAAAAAGATAGCTATAATGACTCAAATTAAGCCTATTAAATTTAAAAGGTATAGAGAGGTGTAGAAGAAAAAGAATAGGCATTAGACTATGACTGTACCTTTAAGAAAGAAAATTCATTCTGTCTTCAGCTTGTGTAGGGACCTTCCCCCATTCTCTCTTCTCTAAAATTCGTGTCCCCTGAGGGAATGCATGGAAAAGGATTTAGAAAATGCAGTTTCTTTCTCTCTCCCCCTAGGGTGATTTGAATAATCCCACCTCATTTGTCTGAGAAATTCTCAATGCTTAAAAAACAGATTAATAATAAATTGGGATGTTTGATCATTTCCTTACCAAATGAGGTAGGCTCTCTCAGTGCTCAACTATCGAAAGTTGCAAAGGGACAGAGCATTAAGACAATTTGTCGATATATTTAAAACTTGAGTTCTTGAGGACTTTCTTGAAATTGTCAGACAATTTTGCCTCAGAAGCAAGAGACCAGTGATGATTTCTAGCCTTAGGCCAAAATTAAAGGTATATCATTATAGCAAAGAATGAGTCTAGTGTTGAGTCTTCAAGATTGGTATTAGAAGGTAAGGGGCATTTGGGGTGTTCAGGGAGGACTATATTTGAGAGCTTGCCCAGCTCTTTTCAGGTCAGCTCATTCACTTTTCATATCTACCTCTCTCCCAACTCTCACTCCAAGAAACTGTAGCATGTTCAGTAGCCACACATAAAACGGTCTCCACAGGCCTCAAATCTGCAGGTGATTTAAGGGGAAAGCCTATGACAAGAATGTAAAACTTTCCTGGAGGAATGGATTGCTGAGAAAAATTTGTGCCATTGGCCATGAAGGTGACTGAAGCAGGTGCTGCATCCAGGGCCAGTCTTCCTGACTTGTCTTGCTACTGGAATTTAATGACTCTGGAAGTGAGAATGAGGATAATGTCTTTCTGCAACTCTGCCTCACTTAAATCCAATTCACTCCTGAGTCAAGACATCACCCCTTGATGTCATCAGCCTTTTCAAAAATGAAGGATGAACAACATAAAAAGGTAACCAGGAATGCGTCTGGGAACTGAAGACTTTGAGAAGGAATTGCTGGTAACCAACTTGGATTAGTGCAAAAAATTCTGGATTTGGATTTAGATGAACTAAGCTCAAATTCTGGTGTGACTTTAATATGTGATAAATGACAAGTTAGTTAAAATCTGGGTCTCAGTTTCCTCTTTTGGTCAGAAACAGAGAGAGAGAGAAAGAGAGAGAGAGAGAGAGAGAGAGAGAGAGAGAGAGAAAGAGAGAGAGAGAGAGAGAGAGAGAGAGAGAGAGAGACAGAGAGACAGAGAGACAGAGAGACAGAGAGACAGAGACAGAGAGATAGAGAAAGAGAGAGAGAGATGGAGACAGAGACAGAGAGAGAGAGAGAGAGAGAGAGAGAGATGGAAAGAGAGAGATGGAGAGAGAGAAAGGAGGGAAAAAAAGGTTGAAATAGATGATCTCTGAAGAACCTTTTAAAAGAAAAATTCTGTGTTTGGGTCTTCACGCTGATTAAAGAAGCAAAATGCAGGAAGAGAAAGTTAAAAAGGAATTTATTAAAACACCAAAGCAGAAAGCTTTGGGGGCTGACCTCTTAGAGGCAACTTATGATTCAAACTGGCAACTGCTTTCCTAGACATCTTTTTATAATAACATCAGGAAAATCACAAAGAGGATGGGCCAGTTATACCTCACAGATGAATTTACAATTCAGGTAAATGCAGATTTCTAAAAGGGGATCAAATTACATGGAGGTGCCCTTTCTCAAGCTCAGGTTGGCATATATTTATGGCCACCCTTGATGAGAAGACTGCACATACAGCTGTGAAAGGCAGACAGGCAATCGTGGGTTAACTCAAATTAATTTGGCAGTAGTAGCTAAGTTCTACACACCTTCTAGCTATAAATTTCTGACCTGAGACAGCACAGATCATGGCTTGGCACCTGATCATAGCCATCAAACTGGTCTGGGCTAGGAAATATAAAGAGTAAAGTAGGTTGCATGAGGGACTTGAGCAGTTACCCTTTTGGTGTCAGAAATACTTTTGGCAATCTGTAGAAATTGATGGACATGCTCAGATTAATTTTTTTAGCATCTGGAAGAAATGTCAAATTTCACTTAGTAATTAGTAAAAGGAAGGCTGTAGTTTTTAAATTGAAGTTCCCCTAAAACCTATAAACCCAAGGTTAAGAACCCATGATATAGGCTGTGGTAAGAAGAGTGGAGAGAGAACAATAGCATTTTAGAGATCTTTTGTCTAAGAACCACCGTTTTGGCTGATGTACCAACAAGGCCCTTGTGCAAGTCAAATCATTCTTATCAAGCAGTTTGAGACTTTTCATTCTAATGCAATGTCTTTGTAACCACCAGATTTTGTAGATATTGTAGGCTTCAGTAATAACTTCTTCATATGGGAACCTAAGACCTCATTAGTTAATTACGTTTTATTTGCCACAGAATACTGCTGACTGGATGGGAACTCAATGTAGGCCTGAAAAACTATATAACCCAAGAGATTCTGATCAGAATAAAGATGGAACAATTACATTTTGATATGGGCAGATCTCATCTGGAATGCTGAGTTTAGTTCTCAGGGTCACATTTGAGGAAAATTAGGAAAAATTCATAATGAGAATCATCAGAATACTGAGGCAACCTAAGACCAAGGTTGAAGGAAGTAGGAGTATATAGCTAGGAGAATGTTAGACTTGGGCTGGACATATCAATCGATCCATAATAATTTATTAAGCATCATACTGGTTCCTGGGAATACAAAGATAAAAAAAAAGTTCCTTTTGTCACAGAGTATACATTTTTGCAGTTTCCAAGTATTTGAGGAGTAATCATTTGGGGGAGGGATTAGGCTTGTTCTTAGATGTAGAAGGCAGGACTAGGAGTAATGGCTCAGTTACAGAAAAGGTATATTTAAGTTTATGCAAGGAAAATCTCGCTAACAATTAGAGTTGTCTAAAGTATAATGGGATGACTGTAGAGCCAGCGGTTTGCTTTTTAATTCAGGACTTAAAGTTGTCATTTCAAATTATTTGGAACATTGTAGGAGTAGTAAGTACACAATAAATGTTAATAAATGGCAGTTGAATTGTTGGGAACAGCGAGAAGTGTGGGGAGAGTAAGGAGAAGGACCAACCCTGGGCAAAACTGGGAACTTTGTCTTTCAATTCATGGCGATTTCTTACTGTTGGTTATTTCACCATAGGGGAAAATCCCAAGCATGTCTCTACTAGATGTTCTTTTTACAAGCATAATAGACTGTTCTCTAAATACGAACTCAAAATACATAGTCAATATACATCCTTCCCTGAAGCATCTGTGTGTGTTCTTAACAATTACAGTAAATGAAGATTGAAGATTATTGATTTCCAGGGAATATTTTCTTCAGTGTTTGAACTCAGGCTAAAAATAAGTTTCTTAAATGATGAAAAATTGAGATAGTAAATTTCAGTTGCATGGTCATAAAAGAATTTTATCACTAGGTTTCACTGTTGTATCAGACAAGGATTTTTTATTTTTCCCATTTAATTCCAGCTCTTACATTTAAATATATTGATTTTTTTCACAATAAAGACATGTTCAGAATGCCGATGCCCTTTGCTTGATTGTGTCTCCATATACTCCTAAACACTAGGTTCTCATAAATGAAACTTCACTGTACTATAATTACCAGCATAGTTAGTTTTTAACTAACATTGCTTGTATTGGTGAACTAATCAAGAAAATTCTAAATAAATATTGGACATATGGCAAGAAGCACACCAGGAAAGAGATGGCTTTTAAATTAATGGTGCCATTTTGGGGGCATATACCTTATCCTGGATGAAAAATGAACCTATAATTTCATTAAGATATAGAGTTCACAAATAAGAAAACTCTCTCCACTATTATTCTTCACAACTTAAAACCTTAGAGATATAGTTCTCTAGGGCAAAGGGTGATTAGGTGATTTATTCAGGGTCACATACCTGGCATGTATCAGAGGCAGGACTTGAACTTAGGCCTTCATGAAGGAGACTGTCTCTAGACAATATACCTTGTTGCATTAGGTCAAGATCCATGATTTTATTCATTTAAGGGACTCCCTTGAACATTGTCAACTCCTCTATAACTTATTGTCTGAGAGAGTTTGCTGGGCAGTGGGAGGATAAGTGACTTCTCGGACATATCAGAGGCAAGACTGCACCTGTGTCGTCCTGGATGAGGCATTTACTTGACTACACTAACTCTCAAGATTATAATAATATATATTAGGGCAAATAGCTTGAAATTAAATCCTGAAAAGTAATTCATAGATCCAAACTTGTTTCAGATTTCTCTTGTATTTTTAAATATCAATCTATTGAATAAATGTTTATGGATTATTTTCCTGAGGGGGGAAGTGTTTCTTTAAAAAAGGGCTTTGTGAAATTCCCATTGTATATTTAAAATGTAGGGCTTCTAGACTGTGTGGCTGGACCAGCTCTTCCCTGAGCTCCTCACTTTCCAAAAAAATCCAAAAAGAGGTATTATGTGCCATAGGGAAAACAATTGCATCTGAATTTATAGGACACAAGAAAGTATAAACCCTGAAAGATTCTAATCTTTAATATACTTATTTACCACCTCTCTCACCAGACTCCACACTCCTATAGGGAGAAGTAGTAGAAAACTCACTGTTTATTGAGAAATATGATTATTAATTTTAAGAGCCCTTTCTCTCTCTTTCTCTCTCTACATATGTATAATGTGTATATATATATATATATACACATACATGTATACACACACACATATATAAAATATTTGTGTGTGTTGAATATAAATCTGCATTTTTGCAACTTGTCTTTTGTAACTAGTTCTTTACTTGATAGAATAATCAAGCTTAATCTACTTTCCTGATAACTATGCCTCAATTATTTTTAATTACATAATTTATTAAAAAAACACCAAGAATGCAGGAACACCTCTACACCCCTAGATCATCAGAGGAGGAAAATAGTAAAGGCACTTCTAAGTCATGACAAAATCTTGATTGGACAGCTAGGCATTCGCAATGATCAGTTAAGCTTACCTTGTTGGTCCTTTAGTTCATCAGCATCATAGAAGTCAGCTCGTACAGCAGGCACAATCCATGTCTGGAAGATGGTAGCCAGGATCTGCTTAGCAGTGGCATCAGCAATGAGATGGATGTGTAGAAGGTTCTGTCTTTGAAGTAAGACAGACTTGATCAAAGTGATGACACCTTGACTGGCGTTGTAACCAGCACATGCAACGGCAATGTTGATCATCTGGGTGAGAGAAGAGCAGGTTAGGCCCCAGCCCAGGGGTGGCAGAAGTGGTGGCAGCAGATTCAAATATTTGAATACGTAGATCTTTTCCCTATTAAGTTTTCTCCTCTTCATGCTTAATATTCCTTATAAGTATAGCATTATTCTGATTTCCCTTACCATCTTGGTTCCTTCCCTTTGGAAGAATTCCATCACTACAAAATGTGAGAATTTTAAGACTTCAGAGCACATATAATTTGACCTATGTGTCTGATGATAAATACTTCTCATTATCATGACCATCATCTTTTGTACAGTATTTTTAAATGTATATTGTGTACGAAGCACTGTGTCAGGGGATATCACTTTAACCATTTTTGCCCTATAATTTTCAGTACAAAGTTCATTCTTTTTGTTAGAAAATTAGAAGTCTTTTCTTTTCTCTGTCATTTGCATCACTTCTCATATTACTTGATCATTATCATTTTTCAATGCTTCCTTTACCTTAATATATCTATTAAAAATTTCCTTTTCATGGTCCACTGCCAACAGCAGTTCATTTTGAATTCAGTGCTTCTTTCATACAAGAACAAAAATTACAATAAGACCATTGCCATACTTTTGAATATAATTTAATATGATTGAGTCTGATTTATTGCTTATGTTGTTAAATTTTTATATTCTTGATTAGTATTACTTTACTTTTACTTACTTTTGCATGTATTATATTCTCCTGAGTAATAGGTCATCCCCTTAATGGCAAAGATTGTTTTATTTTAACTTCATATCCCAAGTCTAGTATCAGGTTTTGCACAAAGTAGGTGCTCAGTAAATGTTGTTAAGTTGAATTTTGAATTTTACATTCATCTGTTATTATATATTCAATGCAACTTTGATTGCTTTCATTTTCTGTAGGAGTCTTGAATTTAAAAAAAAGATCTTAGTTACATATGCATTTGCCTATTCTCTTTAGAAAGCTTATTTTTATTTTTCCCTATCAGAATTATTTTTTTTTCTTGTTGGTTTCCTTAAAATAATACATCCAGAAGATAATTTTCTAGATAGCATCAAGACAAATCAGATAGTAGAACCATCACCTCCCTTGTTCTGAACATTCTATAGGTTTTGAAGCAATAATATCACATTTTGATTCACACTTAAGTAACAATCATATTTCCCCTATCCTGCACTTATACAGTTAATTTCTATGACAAAATTCAAAATTTTACATTCACATGCATTAAATTCATCTTATCAAATGCAGGCTATTTTTTAACTTGTCAAGATCTTTTGTCACTCAATTTGTAAGCTATGTCTCCCATTTTGACATGATAATCATTCTGTATATATCTTAATCTAAGTCATCAATAAAAATGGTAAATAGAAAAACACAAATATACATTAGATGAAATATCATTATGTTAAAAATAATGTTAATCAATGATGCAGCAACCTCTCTTATCAGTGTTTTTATACAGACTAATGAGAATTTGAACTAATATATTGGTAAAACATAGTTATGGAGGGAAAATAGAACATAAAAGGTAATAGAATAAAGTAATGAAGTAGTGGAAACAGAAGCACATAATTAATTTAAAAAAGGAAAAAAAGATGGCAATTAAAATATTTAGAAAATAAGTGAATGAAAAAATAAGTAAAGAAGTTGAAAAGCAAAGGGGAGAATGACATTAAAGAAAAAAAAATTATCAAACTAAAAAAGAAATTGCAGGGTATATAAGAGAATGAAAAAAGTTTTAAAAATCATTAATTAAAATGCATGAGTATCTGAAGAAATATTTTCTGCATTTTCTTTCCATTCCTCAATCTAAGATCACTTCTTTTTAATTCTCATCATGCTATATCAAATCATTCACATGATAAATTAAGATAATATTAAGTTAAGAATAAGTAAATGAGCAAAGAAATGGCAAGCTAAACAAAGAGAAACGTTGTAATGAGCAGAAAGTAGTTAATATAGAAAAGAGAAATAGGAGGTACATGGTCAAGAAGAGAATCATAAAATAATGCTAATACAAAAAAAGAGAAAAATTGGGGTAAAAACCATAGGAATGATTGAAATGGTTATAAGAAGGAGTGATGGACCCGGAATCCCCTCTGGTTAGCAAATAGAATTGAGCCAAATGTTTCTAATTATCTATTTAACTATAGAATATGAAGATGAATGGAACTGTAAGTGTGTATGTGTGCACATCTATTAAGACACACACAGATCCCCAGGCCTTCCAACAAGGGACGGAAGTCTGTGGAAGCGATGAGAGGCAGCACAACTCCACTGGCCAGGAAACATCAACTCCTGAGGCTTGCAGCCCAAAGGTATGAAACGTGGCTTCTTGAAGTTCTGGGAGACATAAAGGCCAGATAAATGGCTCTAATCCCTCCCACCCCACCACCCAAATAATTCCTCAGAGAAAAAAAAAGAATGCTGGAACAGAGGAGATAGAAGCGGGCCTTCAGTGGCCAAATAGTAGAAGTTCATTAGTCCCAGAGGGGCAGAGCCGGCAGGGGTCAACAGCAGGAGCCCAGACATAATCTTGCTCCCCTAGGGGAAGTGCCCACAACAGCTCAAACAAAAAAGAGCTGAGACCATTGCTGAAGAGCAACTGTGCTGGAGAGCACCCCTGGGGAAAGAGACATCAGGGAGCCAGAGCCCACCCCCACACCTCAGGAAACTGAAGGCAATAATTCACAAAGACAACAATTGGACTCACAATCTCTAGAATAAGAAAGCTGGGACAGGGAGCCCTGAGCCCCAAAGGCAGAAATTTGTTGTAAAGCCAGGAAAAGGCTAACCAATATGAAGAAGAACACAAAAAAACCGAGGACCATTGATTCTTTTTATGGAAACAGGCAGGATCAAAATCCCAATCTGGAAGAGAACAGCAATGACACTATAGATACATCTGATACCTCAAAAGGTAATGTGAACTGGTCTCCAGCCCAAAAAACATTGCTGGAAGAGCTAAAGGAGGATTTTAAAAACCAAATTAGGGAGCTAAAAGAAAATATGGAAAAAAAATCCACTCATGAAATCAAGTCCCTAAAGAATAAGATTGGCAAAATGGCTACAGAGACTCAGAATGTAAAGAGAGAAAATGACACCCTGAAAGGTAAAATCAACCAATTGGAAAAGGAGACTCAAAAGCAAAATGAAAACACTAACTCATTAAAAATTAAAGTTGAGCAAGTGGAAGCTAATGAATCTATGAGGCACCAAGAAGTAGTAAAACAAAATGTAAAGACTGAAAAAATAGAAAAAAAATGTGAAATATCTTATTGGGAAAACAACTGACCTGGAAAATAGATCAAGGAGAGACAATTTAAGAGTTATTGGTCTACCAGAAATCCACAAGGAAAAAAAGAGCCTTGACAGTATCTTCGATACTGCTCAGAGGCCCTAGAACCAGAGGGCAACATAGTCATTGAAAGAATTCACCAAACACCCCCTGAAAGGGATCCCAAACTAAAAACACCAAGAAATATTATAGCCAAATTTCAGAACTACAAAGTCAAGGAGAAAATACTGCAAGGAGCCAAAAAGAAACAATTCAAATATCTTGGAACTATACTCAAAATCCGGCAGGATCTCTCAGCTTCCACATTAAAAGACAGGAGAAATTGGAATATGATATTCCAAAGGGCAAAGGAGCTGGGACTACAACCAAGGATCAATTACCCAGCAAAACTAAGCACTAAGAAGATGGATATTCAATGAAATAAGGGAATTCCAGACCTTCCTGATGGAAAGGCCAGAACTCAATGGAAAATTTGATCTCCAAATAAAAAACTCGGGAAAGACATAAAAAGGTAAACAGGGGGGGAAAACCCCCACAAACCTTATTAATCAATTAGGGCAAATTATTTGTACCTTTATATAGGATTATATCATCTTATGTATGTTTTATATATATGCACATATATGTCAGTCTTGAGAATAGTACAGCTATTATGACAATTGAAAGGGATACACATAGATTGTGAATGCCTGTATAAAATAACTGATATAAGGATAAAAAACGTAAGTAAGAGATGTAAAGGGAGGGCTATGAGAGAAGAGGTAAGGAGGCAGTAGAAAAGGGTAAATTACACCAAATGAAGAGGCACAAAAACATATTATAGCAGAGGGAAAGAAGGGAGGGAGAAGAGCAGTAATTGAGCTTTACTGTCATCTGATCTGGTTCAAGAAGGGAATAACATACCCTGATAAGTATAGAAATCTAGCTTGTCCTACAGGAAGTAGGAGGAGAAAGGGGAAAAAGGGAGGGGGGTGGTCAGAAGGGAGGGGAGAAGTAGCAAGTGGGAAACGGTAAGATAAGGGAGGGGAATAAAGAGGGAGGGTAAACTGAGTAAGGCAACAGTCAAAAGCACAACTTTTTTGAGGAGGGGAAAGGGAAAGGGAGAAATAAAAGCATAAATGGGGAAATAGGATGGAGAAAAAGACACAGATAGAAATCATAACTGTGAATGTGAATGGGACGAACTCTCCCATAAAACAGAAGCAGAGAGCAGAATGGATTAAAAACCATAATCCTCCAATATGCTGTTTACAAGAAACACATTTCAAACAGGGGGATACACACAGGGTAAAGGTAAAAGGATGGAGTAAAATATATTGTGCCTCAGCTAAAGTAAAAAAAGCAGGTGTAGCAATCCTAATCTCAGACAAAGCAAAAGTAAAGATAGATTTAATTAAAAGAGATAAGGAAGGACATTACATCCTGCTAAAAGCCACCATAAACAATGAAGCAATATCATTGTTTAACATATATTCACCAGGTGGTATGGTATACAGATTCTTAGAGGAGAGGTTAAGGGAGTTACAGGAAGAAATAGACAGCAAAACTATAATATTGGGAGACCTCAACCTCCCCCTTTATGAACTTGATAAATTTAACCTCAAAATAAATAAGAAATAAGTTAAGGAGGTAAACAGAATTTTAGAAAAGGCAGATATGATAGACCTCTGGAGAAAACTGAATGGGGATAAAAAGGAATATATTTTCTTCTCAGTGGTACATGGCACATACTCAAAAATTGACCATGTACTAGGGCATAAAAATCTCACAATCCAGTGCAGAAAGGCAGAAGTACTCAAAGCATACTTTTCAGATCATGATGCAATAAGAATTATTTGTAACAAAGAACCATGGAAAAATAAGCTAAAAATTAATTGGAAACTAAATAATCTAATTCTAAAGAATGAGTGGGCCAAAGAACAAATCAGAGAAACAATTAATAACTTCATTCAGGAGAATGACAATAATGAAACAACATCCCAAAACTTCTGGGATGCAGCAAAAGCAGTTCTTAGGGGAAGTTTTACATCCCTAAATGCTTACATGAATAAAATAGCGGAAAAGGAGATCAATGATCTGGGAATACAGCTGAAAAAGCTAGAAAAAGAGCAAATTGAAAATCCCCAATTAAATACCAAATTAGAAACACTGAAAAACAAAGGAGAGACTAATAAAATTGAAACCAAGAAAAGTGTTGAATTAATGAATAAAACAAAGAGCTGGTTTTATGAAAAAACCAATAGAATTGATAAACCTTTGGTCAATTTGATTACAAAAAAGAAAAAGAAAATCAAATTACCTGTATCAAAAATGAAAAGGGTGAGTTCACCTCCAATGAAGAGGAAATCAAAACAATAATTAGGAATTATTTTGCCCAATTGTATGCCCATAAATTTGACAACCTTAGAGATATGGATGAATATCTACAAAAACATGAATTGCACAGGTTAACAGAAAAGGAAGTAAAATTTCTAAATAACCCCATCTCAGAAAAAGACATTGAACAAGCCATCAATGAACTCCCTAGGAAAAAATCTCCAGGCCTATATGGTTTTACATGTGAATTCTATCAAACATTTAAAGAACAACTAATTCCTATACTTTGTAGATTATTTGGGAAAATAGGTGAAGAAGGAGTCCTACCAAATTCTTTTTATGACACAAATATGGCACTAATACCCAAACCAGGTAGAGTCAAAACAGAGAAAGAAAATTTTAGACCAATTTCCCTAATGAATATTGATGCAAAATTTTAAAATAAAATATTAGCAAAAAGATTGCAGCAACTTATCACGAGAATAATACACTATGACCAAGTATGATTTATTCCAGGAATGCAAGGCTGGTTCAATATTAGGAAAACTATTAGCATAATTGACCATATCAACAACAAAATTAGCAGAAACCGTATGATCATCTCAATAGATGCAGAAAAAGCCTTTGACAAAATACAACACCTATTCCTATTAAAAACATTAGAAAGCATAGGAATAAATGGAGCCTTCCTTGAAATTATAAATAGCATCTACCTAAAACCATCAACAAGCATTATTTGTAATGGGGATAAGCTAGAAGCATTCCCAATAAGATCGGGGTGAAACAAGGATGTCCATTATCACCCCTACTATTCAATTTGGTACTAGAAACATTAGCTGTAGCAATAAGAGAAGAAAAAGAAATTGAAGGAATTAGAATAGGCAAAGAAGAAGTTAAATTATCACTTTTTGCAGATGATATGATGATTTACTTAGAGAATCCTAGAGAATCAAGTAAAAAACTACTTGAAATAATAAACAACTTTAGCAAAGTTGCAGGATATAAAATAAACCCACATAAATCCTCAGCATTCCTGTACATTACTAACAAAGCCCAACAGCCAGAGATAGAAAGAGAAATTCCATTCATAGTGACTGTAGACACTATAAAATATTTGGGAGTCTATCTGCCAAGACAAACCCAGGGCCTATATGAACATAATTATGAAACACTTTTCACGCAAATAAAGTCAGATCTAAATAAATGGAAAAATATCAGTTGCTCATGGTTAGGCTGAGCTAATATAATAAAAATGACAATTTTACCTAAATTAATCTATCTATTCAGTGCCATACCAATTGAACTACCAAAAAATTATTTTACAGAGCTGGATAAAATAATAACAAAATTCATCTGGAATAACAAGAGGTCTAGGGTATTAATGAAAAGAAATGCTAGAGAAGGTAGCCTAGCCATACCAGATATTAAACTGTATTATAGAGCAGCAGTCATCAAAACTACCTGGTACTGGCTAAGAAACAGAGTTGTGGATCAGTGGAATAGGATAGGAATACAAAGTGGAGAAGTCAACAACTATAGCAATCTACTCTTTGATAAACCCAAAGAGGCCAGCTTCTGGTCTAAGAATTCACTATTTCACAAAAACTTCTGGGAAAATTGGAAAATGGTAGGGCAGAAACTGGGCATAGACCAATATCATACACCATATACATTAATAAAGTCAAAATTTGTTCATGATTTAGGAGTAAAGGCTGATACCATAAGTCATTTGGGAGAGCAAGTAATAGTTTACTTATCAGATTTATGGAAAAGAAAAGAATTCACAACCCAACAAGAGATAGAGAGCATTACAAAATGCAAAATGGATAATTTTGATTATGTTAAATTGAAATGTTTTTGTACAAAAAAAGCCAATGCAACAAAAATTAGGAGGGAAGCAGAAAATTGGGAAAAAAATCTTTACAACTAGTGTCTCTGATAAAGGCTTCATTTCTAAAATATACAGGGAACTGATCCAAATATATAGGAATACAAGCCATTCCCTAATTGAGAAATGGTCAAAGGATATGAACAGGCAGTTTTCAGAGAAAGAAATTAAAGCTACCTATAAGCATATGAAAAAATGCTCTAAATCACTACTGATTAGAGAAATACAAATCAAAACAACTCTTAGATACCACATCTCTCCTGTCAGATTGGCTAAAATAACAAAACAGGAAAATGATAAATGCTGGAGAGGATGTGGGAAAATTGGAACATTGTTGCATTGCTGGTGGAGTTGTGAGCTGATACAGCCATTTTGGAGAGCAATTTGGAACTATGCTCAAGGGGCTATAAAAATGTTCATACCCTTTGACCTAGCAATACCACTTCAGGGTTGTATCCCAAAGAAATCACACAAGCGGGAAAAGGACCCATACATACAAAAATATTTATAGTGGCTCTTTTTGTGGTAGCTAAGAATTGGAAATCAAAGGGATGCCCATCAATTGCGGAATGGCTGAACAAGCTGTGTTATACAAAGGTAATGGAATACTATTGTGCTATAAGAAATGGGGATGATACGGACTTCATAACAACCTGGAAAAACCTACACGACATAATGCTGAGTGAGTGGAGCAGAGCCAGGAGAACATTATACACAACCACAGATATATGGATTCTGTAAGGACCAACCCTGACAGACTTTGCTCTTCTCAGCAACACAAGGTACAAAGACAACTCCAAAGGACTCACGATGGAGAATGCTATCTACATCCAGAGAAAGAACTATGAAGTATGAATGCAGATTGAGGCACACTTCATACTAGCCTTTTGTTTCCCCCTTTTTTTTTCTTTTTCTCTCTTTTGTTTTTGTTTTTGGGTTGGCTTTTTTTTTTGGTCCTGTTTCTTCTTTCGCATGATTCATTTCATTGATCACAGTTCTTCTCCATAACTTGACTAGTGCGTAAATTTATTCAATGCAAAGTTATATGTGGAAGCTATATGGGATTCCATGCCATCTTGGGGAGGGAGGGGGGAAGGGAGGGAAGAAAACCTGGAACTCAAAATTATGTAGAACTGAATGTTGTAAACTAAAAATAAAAAAATAATAAAAATTTAAAAATAATAATAAAAAAGATGCACACATTCCCACATCTGTGTGCATTTAAATGTATCCATTTATTTTAGCAGTCCTGGATAAGTAATTTAGACTCTATGTGCCCCAGTTTCCTCATCTGTAAAATGAAGATAATAATAGATCAAATAACATAATAATTGTAAAAAAAAGTAGCACAGTGCCTAGCACATTGTTGACACTATATAGATTATTAGAACGATTTAATTGCAATTATATTATTTATATTATTACACATAAGATAAATGTCTTGTAGTCATCTCTGTCATCCCTGGAGAATTAGTGAAGTCAGGGCATCATTCTAGGTTCAAACAATCAGTGGTCACAAAAAAATGAAATTTAAACAGTTAATGTTTTCCAAGCAATAGAATAAAGCATTTTCCACACAAATGATCTAATAAAATTATTTCTAAAACCATTTAAGGTTTTGGGGTTTGTTCAAAACTAATGGCATGTACACATATTTTATAAATACATAATATAAATGTAATGTGCATGAAACTCAAGTTTTCAGTCAAGCCTGGGGAAGACAGGTGGTACTGCAGACAAAGTGCTGGCCTTGGAATCGGGAGGATCTGAGTTCAGATCTCACCTTAGCAACTATTATGTGACCAAGAGCAAGTCACTTAACCTCTTGCAGCATCAATTTCCTCATCTATAAAATAGGTATAATTATAATATCTACCTCTCAGGGTTGTATTGAGAATCAAACTTTACACACACACTCACACACACACACACGCACACATGTGCATATACACATTGTGCTTTGTAACCTTAAATTTGTATGTAAATGCTAATTATTATCATTATCATCATCATCTCTAATATTTCGCATTAGACTCTTCTAATGATAGAAAGAATGCTCACAGGAAGCTTCATGTAGGAAGGGGAAAGAGGACGGGAGAAGTGAACAAACCTTTAGGTATCATCCACTGTGTGTCAGGCACTGTAGTTAGTGCTTTCTACAAATATTATCTCAATTTTTATCCTCACAAAATCCCTGGGAGGGAGATGCTATTCGTATCCCCATTTTGCAGTTGAGTAAATTGAGGCCAACAGAGGTCAAGTGATTTGCACAGCTAGTTTCTGATGTCAGATTTAAACTCAAGTTCTCCTGACTCCAGGCCCAGTGCTCTATCCACTACACCACCAATTGCCTCTTATATAAATAAAAAGAGGAATGTGAGGGCGAAATGGCATGAGAGCTGTCAAGAAAAAAGACATTTTTTTTAAATTAAGAGAGATCATCGGTGTTTCTAGGCTCTCTGGGGTATCAACTCAAAACACATAGAGAGAGGTAGGCAGACAGATTTTCAAAGCTATGGATATATAGAGTCAGCCTGCTCTTCAAAAAGTCTCTGATTTGCTTCACAGTACCTAGTATTCAAAGCAAATTTTCCCTTAAGTGAAATTGGACTTCTCTCTTGGTTGAGCTGGGATCTTAGCTGTTCCCATCTAAGAGCTCATTCATTCTTTGCCACATCTGGTATGCTCTAATTTCTATCTACTTAAATTAATGGATTTTCTGTTTACTATTTGACCTAGTTTTAATGTAACTAGCATTAGGTATATTTCTCCCATCAAAAACTAGAACAAAAATCATGAAGTCTTGAAAGGCTACAGGGTTTGTGCACTCCTTTGACAATTATCATACTGAATATCCTCAGACCTCAAACCATACCTATGATTGTGTCCCCTTGAGCTGCATGTCTATATGTACACCAGGCTGGGTTCTATGGGACTTGGCAATAAACAAGGATACTAATCTATATACTAACCTTTTGTAACAATAATATTGCTTGCAACTACTGTGGGGATATAAGACCAATAACACCAGCACACAGGAGCGCTGCTAGCACAGGTTCTTTTCTAAGGAAAGCAATTTTAAAGGGGTCAACAATCTTATTTTAATCAAACATATATATTCCATTCACTTAGTTCAGGGGAAAAGCCAACACCCTGAACTTCAGAGCAAATAGAAACAGAAATTATATAAACAGAGCAAATAACAGAACTCAGCAGACAGAGATTCTAATTTTCTGTCCATAGCAATACATACATAGTTACCAGAAAGAGAAGCACCAACATCAAGGTTTTCAAAGCCAGGGGCTCCTTAATGGCTACCCAGAGTCCCATGAGTGAGCCCCAAAGCAAAATGTGACTTAGGCTTCCATGTAACTTAAGCAGCTTACATGGGCCTTTTAATGAATGGATGGGTAAGATCTTCCCATCAAGCAAAATATACATTAACAATAAACCTATATACAGTCCTGCACTGAATTTTTGACATTCACATGTTACCCAGTAACTTGCAGAATGATGGAACCGCAATATAAAAGAAAGGCAAAGGTAATGTAAAATCTCCATCAGCAACATGCCAGGAAATGGGAATCAGAAGGAGGTCAGCTCATTGGGATCTATGTGTCACAAAACATCAAGATAGGAGAAAGGGGGACAAGAACAACGAAAGAGAGGTAGGATGGGCCACACAAGCACACTTAATTAAGACAGTATATGTACTCAGGAGGAATGTTGAAAGTGAGATCTAGTGTAGAAAATGAGGAGCTAGTATATCAGGAAAAAACTATGTGCATCAAGAAATAGAGAGAGGTTTCACTGAAACGAGTCAGGATTGAAACTATAATTGTACAAATATCCCACAAGATCTCTTAGAGCACAAGTAACATAGAAAAGGGAAGTAGGAGATAAAGTATGAAATGTAAGTTGGTGTTTAATTGTAGAAGACCCTTATGTCGGGTTCAGGGATTTGTACTTCATGCTGCTATAAACAATATAGAGTCCAAAGCCATGTTTGAGGAAGGAGTGATATGATCAAAACAGTGCCTTGTATTTTGTATCTTTTTATACCCTTTCTCATTTTATCTGCATCTACTGGAATTCTTCCTACAATACTATTATCCAAATGATCCTTCTTTCAGAAAGCCTTCTCTAATCTTTCCTTTGAAAATTATCCATTCCTCTTTATAGCTCCCTTACTATTTTCAATTTTCTTTTTGAACTGTCACATTTTAGTCAATATTATAACTTATAAATTTGTTTATAGATAGATTTTCCCTCACCTAAATGAGTATAAGCTACTTAATGATCAGAACCCCATCTTAAAAATACATCCTTTTGTCTTTTATGGCACCTATCACAATAGCAAATACTTAAAGACATGACTGTTGGAGGAAAAAATTAACAAGTTCCTTTTAAAAAGTATCAGAAAAAGAAATTGGGAACTCTGTGAATGGAGACAAGAATGATGCAGCTTTCAAGGCAGATAATTCTACTCTTTTCTGACATTCAATGTTTTATTCTTCCTATTTACATGTAAATATGATTCTTAATATTTTTTAAAACTTTGAAAATCTCTCCCTCCTTCCATCACCTCCCCCTTCCATGAGAAGGCAAATGATTTGATGTAGGTTACACATATGCAGTCATGCAAAACATTTTTATTTCCATATTAGTCATTTTGTGGAAAAAAAGTATGCTTCACTCTACATTCAGACTCCATCAATTCTTTCTCTGGGGGTGGGTAGTATTTCTTACAAGTCCTTTCATCATTATATTGCTGCGAATACACCAGAGCACTGGTCAGTAGAATAGTAAACACACCCCTGCAGGTAACCAGAACTAACTCTAAAAATAGCTGCAAAAAACCTGAAACTTGGAATATTGTCTCCTTCCATCCAAGAGAAGAGACCAGTTTTAACATAAGTTTAAAAGTCAAGAAATAGGCTGGAGAAATGAGCAAACAACAAGACTGTCCTTTGCCCATTTAACAATTGCGGAATGGTTTGGATTTTTATGGATTTGACTCTGTTCTCTATATGATTCAGAAATGGGACCTTTATCAGAGTAACTTGCTCTAGTTTTTTCACAGTTTTTATTACTAGATTTATATCTCCCTCCATCTTATTTGCCCTCATTTATTCAACTCTCTCTCTTTTTTCATGTTATCTATCCTGAAAAGTGTTTTGCTTCTGCTTTCCCCAATCTGTCCTCCTTTCTATCAGCTCCCCTCCCCTCTTAAATTCCTGTATGGTAAGATATATTTCTATACCCAGCTGAATGTGTATATTATTCACTCTTTGAGCAAAGTCTGATGAGGGTAAGGTTCAAGTGCTTTCTCCAATTTCCCCATCTCCCCCTCCACTGTAAAAGCCTTTGTGCCTCTTTTTATGTGATAATTTACTATGATTCTATTACCTCCATTCTTCTATATTTCTTACTTAATTTTCAAATACCTTTTTGAGCTCTTCCAGGAATTTGTTTTTGGCTTGAGACCAATTACATTTTTTTGAGGCTTTGGGTAGAGAAGTTTTGTCTTTATGGTCTTTTTCTGAGTTTGTGTTTTGCTCTACCCTGTCACCATAGTAACTTGTTATTGTCAGGTTCTTTTCTTGTTCTTGTTTGCTCATTTTTCCCTGCCTATTTCTTGACTTTTAACTTGATGTTAAAGTTGGTCTCTGCTCCTGAGTGAAAGGGAGCACTGTTCCAAGCTTCAGGATTTTTGTGCAGTTGTTTTCAGAGCTAGCTCTGGCGAACTGTAAGTTTTCAATTCTTACAAGGTAGTTTGAGCTAAGGGAGGCCAGTGCTCTGGTCTAGTAGTACAAACAATAGTCTTTTCTGCCCTAGAATTATGACAAGCATCCCTCCTCTCCTGATCCTTCATACTCTTGTGTGATAGCTCCTCGTCACCCTGGGACTGTGAACCAAGAGTGTAACTTGGATCTGGACATAGGAAATGAAACAGAGTCCTGCTCCCAATGCCAGCAAAGGAATCCCTATAATTTCCTTCTCATTAGTTTTTGACTACCTTACTGTCTGTGGGTTGAAAGCTCTGGAATCTTTTTCTGCTGACTCAGCAACCACTAAGACAGGCTGCTGTCTTACTGTGACATTGCCTGTGCTGGCATGAGTTTCGTTCTCACATTAGTGTGAGAAACTTTTCTAGTTTGTCTTGGGCTGGAAAATTATTTCACCTCATCCTTTTGTTTGTTCTGCTACCCCAGAATTCATGTTGAGATTTTATTTTAAAAATTTTTAGAGGGGAATTTGGGAGAGCTCAGGTCAGTCCCTATGTTGTCTTTACTATCCTGGCACTTCACATTTTCTTTACTTCCAAGTCAACCTATTTTTGATTATAACTTATAAAGTAAAAGAAAGAAAGGATCTTAATTCTTAAGTAGCCTAGAGAACAAAACTATTCCTAAATTGGGGATACAACCCAGTTATAAACATGATTTTTTCATATTTAACATGGTGCATCTTATCTATTTGAAAAGATGATTTCTCACCACCTCATCTTGTGGCTATAGTTCCTGCTACACATACAATGCATATTTATTTTTTTTAATTTAAATTAATTTATTTAACATATTTGGTTTTCAACATTGATTTTCACAACAGTTTGGATTACAAATTTTCTTCCCATTTCTACCCTCCCCCCCACTCCAAGATGGCATATATTCGGGTTGCCCTGTTCCCCAGTCAGCCCTCCCCTCTTTCACCCCCCTCCCCTCTCATCCCCTTTTCCCTTCCTTTCTTGTAGGGCAAGATAAATTTCTACGCCCCATTGCCCGTGTATCTTATTTTTTAGTTGCATGCAAAAACTTTTTTTTTGAACATCTGTTTTAAAACTTTGAGTTCCAAATTCTCTCCCCTCTTCCCTTCCCACCCACCCTCCTTAAGAAGTTGAGCAATTCAACCTAGGCCACATGTGTATCATTATGTATAACCCTTCCACAATACTCATGTTGTGAAAGACTAACTACATTTTGCTCCATCCCAACCCATCCTGCTTTATTGAATTTTCTCCCTTGACCTTGTCCCCTTTCCAAAGTGTTTGTTTTGATTACCTCCACCCCCATCTGCCCTCCCCTCCATCATCCCCCCCCTTTTATTTTTTTTTTTATCTTCCTCCCTCTTCTTTCCTGTGGGGTAAGATACCCAACTGAGTATGTATGGTATTCCCTCCTGAGGCCAAATCTGATGAGAGCAAGGTTCACTCATTCCCCCCTCACCTGCCCTCTCCCCTCTTCCCACAGAGCTGCTTCCTCTTGCCACCTTTATGAGAGATAATCCACCCCATTCTATCTTTCCCTATCTCCCTCTCTCAGTATGTTGCTCTCTCATCCCTTAATTTCATTTTATTTCTTTTAGATATCTTCCTTTCATCTTCAACTCACCCTGTTTTTACTCTCTCTCTTTTACATACATTATATATATATATATATATATATATATATATATATATATATATACACACACACACACACATATATACATACATACACATACATACATATACACATAGATATATACATACATACACATTCACTTATATATATACATAAACATATATATACATATATATGCATATTCCCTTCAACTCCCCTAATACTGAGGTCTCATGAATCATACACATCATCTTTCCATGTAGGAATGTCAACAAAACAGTTCAACTTTAGTAAGTCCCTTGCAATTTCTGTTTTTTGATTACCTTTTCATGCTTCTCTTGATTCTTGTGTTTGAAAGTCAAATTTTCTATTCAGTTCTGGTCTTTTCACTGAGAAAGCTTGAAAGTCCTGTATTTTATTGAAAATCCATATTTTGCCTTGGAACATGATACTCAGTTTTGCTGGGTAGGTGATTCTAGGTTTTAATCCTAGCTCCATTGACCTCCGGAATATCGCATTCCAATCCCTTCGATCTATTAATGTAGAAGCTGCCAGATCGTGGGTTATTCTAATTATGTTTCCACAGTACTCAAATTGTTTCTTTCTGGCTGCTTGCAATATTTTCTCCTTGATCTGGGAGCTCTGGAATTTGGCGACAATATTCCTAGGAGATTTCTTTTTGGGATCTATTTGAGGAGGTGATCGATGGATTTTTTCAATTTCTATTTTGCCATGTGGCTCTAGAATATCAGGGCAATTCTCCTTGATAATTTCTTGAAAGATGGTATCTAGGCTCTTTTTTTGATCATGGCTTTCAGGTAGTCCAATAATTTTTAAATTATCTCTCCTGGATCTATTTTCCAGGTCAGTGGTTTTTCCAAGGAGATATTTCACATTGTATTCCATTTTTTCATTCCTTTGGTTCTGTTTTATAATATCCTGATTTCTCATAAAGTCACTTGCTTCCACTTGCTTCAATCTAATTTTTAAAGTAGTATTTTCTTCAATGGTCCGTTGGACCTCCTTTTCCATTTGGCTAATTCTGCCTTTCAAGGCATTCTTCTCCTCATTGGCTTTTTGGAGCTCTTTTGCCATTTGAGTTAGTCTATTTTTTAAGGTGTTGTTTTCTTCAGTGTATTTTTCAGTATTTTTTTGGGTCTCCTTTAGCAAATCATTGACTTGTTTTTCATGGTTTTCTCGCATCCTTCTCATTTCTCTTCCCAATTTTTCCTCTACTTCTCTAACTTGCTTTTCCAAATCATTTTTGAGCTCTTCCATGGCCTGGGACCAGTTCATGTTTTTCTTGGAGGCTTTTGTTGTCGGCTCTTTGACTTTGTTGACTTGTTCTGTCTGTATGTTTTGGTCTTCTTTGTCAGCAAAGAAAGAATGCAAAGTCTGAGACTGAATCTTGGTGCGTTTTCGCTGCCTGGCCATATTCCCAGCCAACTAACTTGACCCTTGAATTTTTCAGTGGGGTATGACTGCTTGTAGACTACAGAGTTCTATGTTCCACGTTTGGGGAGGAGGTGCCAGCTCTGCCACACCAGCACTGCTCCTTCCCCAACCCCCAACCCAAACTGGGCTTAGATCTTCAGCAGGCTGTGCACCCCTGCTCTGATCCGCCACTTAATTCCTCCCACCAGGTGGGCCTGGAGCCGGAAGTAACAACAGCTGTAGCTGCCCCACCTCCACTGCCCCCGGGGCTGGAAGCTGAACCGCGAACTCCTTCTACTCCCGCAGCTTTTCCCACTAACCTTCTCAGCAGTCTTTGGTGTTTGTGGGTCGAGGGGTCTGGTAACTGCCGCAGCTCACTGATCCAGGGCGCTAGGGCCCCCTCCACCCGGCTTCTGGTCTGGATGTTCCACACCGCTCAGGCTGGGCTCTGCGCCACTCCGTTCCCAGCTCCCAGCTCCGTGTGGGATAGACCTCACCCAGAGACTATCCAGGCTGTCCTGGGCTGGAGCCCTGCTTCCCTCTGCTGTTCTGTGGGTTCTGCCGTTCTAGAATTGGTTCAGAGCCATTTTTTATAGGTTTTTTGGAGGGGCTCGCTACGGAGCTCACTCCAGTCCCTGCTTACCAGCCGCCATCTTGGCTCCAGCTCCACAATGCATATTTATTAAACAGATATCACATGTATGGCATTGTATTTAATAATAGATAATGCACTAGATTCAGACAAAATGGGATTCATGTCCTCAAGGACCTTGTACTTTAGTAACAGCTCATATCCTGTTTATAGAATGTGATGAAAGTAAAATGTTTATAAAGTCTGAGGTGGAAGGTTATCACCAACTCTGGGGTCATTGAAGGATAACTGGAAAATATTGCATTTGAGTTGAACTTTAAAGAACAGGTAGAAAGTCAATAAATGAAGAGAAGAATAGGGGAAGGGGCATTTGAAACAGAAGAGGTAATGAGTGAAGTCAGAGATGTGTGTATGTAAGGGGTGGGGTACAGATTTGTGCAGTTAGACTGGAGAGTAGAACAAAAAAGTATTTAAAATCAATTGGAGATAAATCTAAAAAATCTAGGGCAGTGGATACTTGTGGATAGCCTTGAATGCCCCAAAGAATAGTTCAGACTTCACTAGGTAGGCAAAAGGGTGGTCAAGCAACTCTAACAATGGATAAGTCTAAGGAATTTTTATACGCAGGGGCATGCTGAAGTCTGCTCTATGGAGATTGGAGGAACCTATTGTTAAATTTTCACTTTGAACATTTAAACACTGGAAGTTGGAAAAAGCTACAAACTGAAATTTGATTTATTGTTTCATAGATTGTCTAGATTTAATAAAGTGATGGAGGAAATGTTAAAGATTCCTTTCAATACTAAATTGTTTCAAATGTGGATTTCTTTGTTTCTTTTTATTTATTTTTTGAAATCTAGTCTTTAAACACATACCCGCACATGCCTAACTTTTGGTAACTATGAAGGAATACTCAGGTCTGAAAAATAGCTTTTGAGAGTTCAAGTTTATGTTTTCACCACAAATAGGATTACAGTGCAAACATGGCCCTATATCAAATACATATTCTCAGGTTTTGTTGTTATTACCATTACTTAAATTTGTGAACCATTTAGGAAGCCATGATTAGTAATCATGTTGGAGTATGAAGAATAAAATTGACATAATGTGTAAGAATTAAAGATAATAAATGTGTAATCATTCAAAATAATGGAATCTTTAGGAATATCACTTTAGATATAATTCCATCTCTTTAAATTAATGAAACAAGCTGAGCTATTCAATGTTTGACTTACTTATTGTGAATGCAAAGGACTCTGAAGAAAGGAAGTGCTACAATCTCAAGATTTGTTAATTGTACAAATATAGCAGGTGTTGTTGATTCCAAAGAAGATGTGAAGAATCTTCAAGAGGATTTAAATAGACTGAAAAATCGGCTAATGACTGGCATTCAAAATTGAATGTCAGTTAACATCATGGAAAGAAAAAAGGAAAAAGAAAAAATGGTTTGAAGCAATGCCCTAAGTAGGGCAATTTAGTTAATGATACTTTACTAAGGAAAATAGTGAAAGCAAGGTTTCTTGAAGTTCAGGTGAGCAAGAAATTGAAATTAGTAGCTGGGCTCACTGTTTCTTGGGATAAAATGATATGAATAGCTTGCTTATTACATAAGGGAAACATGTTGAAAAATGAAGGTTAGTCCTATTCTTAGTAATTTCTTGAGTCCAGCTGTGAAAACTTGAAGTGAAAATTTAGGGACATTGGGCCCTTTGAGATGCTAATTTGCATAATGATAAAATCACATATTGCTTTAGGAAATTAAATGTGTGTATATTTGTGTGTATACACATATGTGCCTATATTGTATCTATATACATGTGTATACATCCAGATACACAGATACACACACAAACACCTAATAACTAATAATAGCCATCAAGCTACCTGGCTGCATACGCATCCCTCTCTATATAAATATACAAATGTTTGTATAAAACATATATGTATCTATACATATATATGTTTATGTGTGCATGTATACCCACCCAGCCCATTTTTCTGAAGTTCTGACACAGAATACTTAGCAGTGGATGCTAAACCAATCTTAATAATAAAATAAATGTAAAGATTAAAACAGTTTCAACACTTTAATTCAATTCAATCTTATTAAGTGCTTTCTATATTCCACATGTGGGGCATAGAAAGACAAACGTCTTACCTGCTTTCAATAACCTCACATTATAAGAGTGGAATGAGAGAGGGCACAGTCATTATTGTTCAGTACCTGACACGTGGCTTTGTCATGTACATCAGTTCATCAAGGAGATGATGATTTCACAAGTATAACTGTCTCCACCAATAAAGATGCAACCCAAGTATAACTCAATACATCAATTTTAGCAAATTGTCTGAAGATTAGAAAGATAAAATGTCTTGTCCACAGTCACAACGCCACTAAATATAAATGAGGATTTTGAACTCCTGTCTTCCTGAACATAGGCTTAACATCCTATTCACTAGGCCACAATTCCACCCAGCTTTCTGTGTCTAGTTATCACTAGGAAATATTTGGTGGATTGTACCTTCAGAATTTCTTTGCTTTGGAAATTTTAATTTAAACCAATTAAAGCATGTCATACTAGTAAGTGAATCTATTCAATATATGGACCAAAAATAATTCTCCTTGAGCATAGTTTACTTCATTCTAAAATCGTTGGTACTTGTGCTGCTGTTAAGAAGTTGAGAATGAAGTTACAATACCTTTTAAAAAATTCAATTAATCTTTAATTTAAATACATTTAGCAAAAAAAGACTTAAAGATTGATATAGGGAAACAAGCAGAGTCAAGAAAACAATAATCATAATCAAAATGTGCTTCTTGAGGTCAAGGGTGATTTCATGTTTTTCTTTGTATCCTCAGTATTTATAACAATGTCTGACCCATAATAAACACTTAATAAATGACTATTGAATTCCATAATGCATTCATTCAATCAGCATTTATTCAATGCCTCCTATGCGCTATGAACCAGTATATTCAAATTGATCTGGGATCTCCTTGATGTGAATGTGATACATATCAGCTCACCTGTGCCTGACTCTTGATTGTGTATTATTCTTGTGCCTGTCATCCCTTTAAGGTTGTCACATGAGCTCTACCCAATCTTCTGGGAACCTTTCTTGCCTTCCCTGGACTTTGTTTGCCCTGGAAAAATAAGAAGTAGAAAGTCTTTTGTTCTGTCTTTCCTTCATTCTTTTTATTTTTCTTTCTTTCTTGAGGGTAAGGGGAGGAAGGAGGGAGAAAAAAAATAGCTTTTCCCTTTGTAACAACAATTTAGCTAACAGCTACTCTGGCTGTGTTAAGACCAACAACAACCAGGACACAAAAGGGCTGCCAGCACAGGTTCTTTCATCTGCTTTACTAAGGAAAGTAACTTTAAGGGGTTAACAATCTCACTTCAATCTGACATACAAATATCATTCACTTAGTTCAGGAGGAAAAAAGCCAACACCTTGAACTTCAGAGCAAATACAAACAAATTACAGACACAATATAAACAGACCAAATCACAATTCAGTTACCAGAGAAGAACCAATGGGTCTGGGTTAGCAAAGCCAAGGGGCAGTTACAATGGCTTGCCCAGGCTCAACACTCCTTCCATGAGTGAGCCCCTAACAAAATGCTAACCTTTGAGTTTATATACCCTGTTCAGGGCCCAAAGGGTTCACATCTAATCAGCAAAAGTATGTGAGCCTGGGACTTTGCACCTAGTAAGGCTTAATCTAAGGCACTTGATTACTTTAGCATTCTAAAATAGAAAACAGTAAAATAATAAAAAAAAAAACCTCCCACCTTAATTATCAATACATAATTATAAAAATGTGTGAAATTTGTTTTAAAAAGATAATATAAGGAAAAATGTCCGAGACTGAGATAGTGATTTATTTAAGCTTTTGTGCAAGAACAGATAATTCATCATTCAGCCCGCATTTTGATCATGGGATATTACAGTATAACATCCTAAAAGAATATAATTTCATTTTACCTTAGTTTCTTTCTATGATCCCCCTGTCACCCAAAAGAATATTATCTGCCCATTTTAGTGACAGTTCATAAACTTCATCTACAGAGAATTTAAGAGAGGGAGTATAATCTGGATGGAAGTATTGTCTTATGAAATCCACTCTGTCCATGCATGGTAGCAGAATATGATGCTATTATTTTAAATGAAGTATTTACTAAAAATAGCATTTTATGTCTGAGTTGAATACAGTTTCTTATCCTATGGCTGTTTCTATTTGGTTTTAATTAATTCTATAATTTCATACTCACAACTTATAACAATTTTGTGAAGGGCAAATTTTCTTCACACAAAACAGATAAACCTCAAATATGTGAGAAAACAGATAAAAAAAAGTCATTGGATATGCATATCTGTGTTGGCTCATATTTTTTGTCATGTTAATGTAATGTTAAGAAAAAATTATCCTCTATCATCTAGGCTTCAATTCAAATTTTCAAAGCACTTTTATATTCCAGAGCTCTCAATCCCATTAATTGCTTCTTACAGGTTAAGTCAATAAATCCATTGAAAATAATTTCAACAATGGAAGAATGTTGAACAAGGCCAAGAAAGAAGAGACTATTAAAGATGGTACTTATTTTCTTGTTTTAAAGTCTCAAGACACCTCTTGCCTCTTATCTACTAGAAGGAGGCAATTTGTGAACAAAACATCATTTATTTAAAAAAAAAAACACCATTCCATATTCCATGAAACCCATAAAATACCTAGCAATAACCCCAGCAATTGAATCCTGAGAGTTTGGGCTAACAGTATTACATAATATGTGACAATATGCCCAAGTAATAGTCCTATTTTAGAAAAATAGGAGAGATTGACAATGTTTATTTACTTTTAAATGCAGTTGCCTTTATCTGCACATACAGACAGCTTCAAAAATCTTCTACAAAACACAATACAAAACCTCCTTAACTATTTTGTATGTATGCTTACTGTGTGTGTGTGTGTTTGTGTGCACATATACACACATGTGTGGTATTTGTGCTCTTTGGCAGCCTGGTAAAGTCTATGAGTTTCTTTTCAGAATATTTTTAATTGTTGTTACAAGGGACTATAAAGAAGACGACTTGTATTGAAATATAGTTCTCTATTTATGTATCTATCTATATGGGCAATGAGATGGCTGCGTGGATAGAGCAGGACACTGGGACTGGAATCAGGAAGACCAGAGTTCAAATCTGGTCTCAGATATTTAGTAGCTATGTGACCCTGAGCAAGTCACTTAAACCCCATTTGCCTCAGTTCTTTCATCTGCAAAATGAGAAGTAAATGGCAAAACACTCTAGTATCTCTGCCAAGAAAGCCTCAAATAGGGTCACAGTGCTATATGAAAGAGGAAGTATTTGAACCCAGATATTTTAACCCCAAATCTTATACTCTAATATTCCACTTCAATTATTTAGTTATGTAAATTTACAATAATTTAAGTTTTCTTAGAATGAGAGAGAGAGGGAGAGAGGGAGAGAGGGAGAGAAAGAGAGAGAATAATGAAGAAATAAAGATGTATATCATAAATTGATGAGGCTTAGATGTAGCCCACAGTTCAGTGGCCAATTGACTTTCTGTTCTTTTCCAAAGAGAATAAAATGAATGAGAAGTTTGGATAAGGTTTCTGGTTCAGTCTTCTATGGTTCCTGAAAAGCCAAGCATCAAGAATCCTTGCCTGATATTTCTCTAAATTCTTACCCCTGCCTCCAGCCTTCCCAGCTTATGTATAAACTAGTCTGATAAAGGTTATTTTCCTTATAGCTTACATCACCTACTCTACTCTTATATGCCTTGCAAGATCTGATTTCAAAAAGTAAAACTATACTTTTCATATTAAAAGTCAGATAATTAAGATCTGTTTTTAGAATTTAAAAGGGTGCTTCCGTGTTAACAGAAAGCCACTCCTTTGGACTTTATTTATCATCTATTTTATCAGTTTTGTGTGGGAATGAGGTGAAGGGTTTGTGTGTGTGTGTATTCTGGTGTTCTAGCAGAAATAGACTCTTACAAACACTTTATTGGTCAATCAGGACCATGGGAGTTATGTCAAATTACTATATTGCTTCAGACTGAAGCTATGAGTATCTAAGTATCTAACAGAATTCCTGGACAAGGACCATACCTTAGTTATTGGCTTACTTACAGGCTAAACTCCTTAGTTTAAGTCTGACACTTTTAATGTAAAGTATATGGCTTTTGCTATCAAATCTGAGATGTAATAGAAGAGAAAACTACAGTGATGTCAGTTGTAAGGAAGGCAATCTTCCTCAGATTAGTTAATATATGATATGGGAAGGCAGAAAGTAAGAGTAAGAATATAGAATATATATGTGGACTTTTCATCTTCTGGCTTCCCATTACTTCATAAAGGAGTGTGGCAGATGTTACAGCTATCCTTTTTTTCTTCCTTTTGGGAAAGACCTGAAAGTCAGTTTGCCAGTGAGTCCTATGCCACATCCAAACTTATTGTACAAGGCCACATGAAATATGGCTTCAATCAACTGTTTTCTTACACACTCACTCACCATAATGCCTTTACTTTGAGGAGTATCTCCAATTTATTCTGTATATATCATTTTGTACATATTTGTGTTTCTCTTATACATTGCAGCAATGTTCTTTCTTGTTTGAAATGGGTGAAATTAGACTCAACTCCATGAGAGTAGGGATTGTATTCTGTCTTTCTTTTGCTCTTAGCACAAGTGGCTAGAACATAGTAGGTATTTAATAAATGCTTATTGATTTGACTTCACTATTATCACCATCCTATCTAGTTTATCAGTGGTCTTAGCAATTCTTTTATCCTCTTCTCTTGAATGTAGCTTTAACACCTCCCCCCACACACACACACACATGTATTTTTGTTTTCTTTAGTTGTTCTTGCTAAGCTCAATGCGTTCCAAGCTTAAGCATTGAATGCTATTCTTATAGGGCATCTAGATTGTAAAGTGGCTAGAACACTGGACCTAGAGTCAGGAAGACTCATCTTCATGAGTTCAAATTTGGCCTCAGGCAAGTACTAGCTGTGTGACAACAAACAACTCAACCCTGTTTGCCTCAGTTCTTCATGAGTAAAATGAACAGGAGAAGGAAATGGGAAACCACTCCAATATCTTTGCCAAGAAAAACCCAAATGAATTTATGCATTCAGATAGAACTGAAACTAAAGAATAGGTATGACTATTATAATTCTGTGATGTTGTACTCAGTCTCTGCCATCTCTCCTTCTATATTTCTTACACATCTTTTAAAATTTTGGCTGATTGAAGTTTCGCCATTGATCTTTTGAGACTACTCACCTGTTTCTCCCCATCAATAGATTATCTGTAGAACTTTTAAAATAAAATTTTATTTCCCCCAATTACACAGTTTTAATGTCTTTTTTTAAATTGTGAGTTCCAAATTTTCTTGCTCCTTCACTCCCCTCTCCACTCCCTGAGATGATAAGCAATTTGAAATAGATTATAAATGTTCAATCAAGTAACACATATTTCCGTATTAGTCATGCCATGAAAAAAACCAAACACACTGACCTCCTCCCCTCCAAAAACTAAAGTGAAAGCATACTGTTGTATGCTTCATTCTGCATTGAGACTCCATAATTTTTTCCTCTGGAGCTAAATAGGCACTTTTCATCATGAGTCTCTTGGAATTATCTTAGATCATTGTATTGTTGAGAATAGCTAAGTCACTGACAACTGATAATTGTATAATATGGCTGTTACCTTATACAATGTCTTCCTGGTTTTGTTCACTTCACTTTGCATCAGTTCATGCAAGCCTTTCCAGGTCTTTTTCTGAAATCATCCTTCTCATCATTTCTTATAGCACAATAGATTCCATTATAACCATATAACACAACCTGTTTTGCTATTCCCCAATTGGTGGACATTCCCTTAATTTCCAAATCTTTGCTACCACAAAAAAAGCTGCTATAAATATTTTTTGTACAACTAGGTCCTTTTTTCCAAGAATTTTCCATTCTTCTTGCACTAACTTTCCCTATGGAATTTTTGTCCATCTAGTATAGAATGAAATTATTATTCTGGCAAACAAAAAATCATACATTCACAGAATTTGTTGAAAAGAATATCAGTGGTCATTATTCTTCACCCTTGCTTACAAAGAATGCTCCCAATCATGATATACCCAATATGTAGTCATCCAAACTGTTTAAAACCACCACTGAGGAAGGATTCCCCACCTTCTGCAGTAGCTGATTCCATTTTTGGACAATTATAATTGTTAAAATGTTTTGTTTTCCTAACAAAAGTCTAAATTTCCTCTTTATAATTTTTACCCATCTCTCCTGGTTTGGCCCTCTGGTGCCAAAAGGAATGTCTAATCCTTATTCCACATGAAAGTCATTCAAATACTTATTAAAAAGTAATAACATCCTTCATTGTTCCCCCTGTCTCACTCTTCACTTTGTCTGTCCTGTGTCTTGTTAATAAACTATATCCCATGGGAAAATCCTGGTTCTTATTCCACCAGGAATCATTTATACCAATATGGTCAAGTTTGGCTCCTTCTTGTAAAAGCTATCACTAATTTTGCTTGTTGACTATTATTTTTTCATTTGTGTCTAACATCTGAGTTTTTATTACTGGCTCATTTTTGCATTTGGTTTCCCATTAACTTCTGGGTGTTTCAACTGGTTTTCTTCTGACACTGTATTGTTGTTGTTGAGTTATGGCTGAATGTTTGTGATCCTGTGGACCGTAGCATTCTGATGCTATCTAGGTGATTTTTCCTAGCCAAGATACTGGAATGGTTTGCCATGTCTTTCTCCAGTGGATTAAGGCAAACAGAGGTTAAGTGATTTGCCCAGGGTCACACAGATGTGCTTGTAAGTGTCTGGAGCTTTATTTGAACTTAGGTCTTCCTGGCTCCTGGGGCAGCACTCTATCCACTGAGCCCCCAAGCTGCCTCATCTGACACTGTAACTACTCTTTATCATGGCTTCATCTTTTTTTTAAAGAATGAACTTATCATTAAATCAAGTCAATAATTCCATAGCAGCTATTCTTTTTATTGACCCAGAAATGTAAAAATATTTGAAGCTCCCCAGATCTATTATTTTATACTTTTTATAATATTATAACAATTATTTGAAACCTTTATGAAGAATACATAAATATCAAGAGATTCCTGGAGCTGAAGAAAAGCTTCAATTTACTGAGAATTCTAAAAATCTTAAACACAAAACAAATAATTAACTGCATTTCCACCAAATGAAGGCAATGCTCTGGAGAATGGAGAAAATGGGCAGTCAATGTGAATAATCCCACAACTACTGTGTTGCCAGAAATCTTGCTCAAAAAGGTTGCTTTCATCTGGTGCTGCTAGTACTATCTCCTGAAACTATCAGATATAAGCAACAATTAACCACAAGTAAAAGTGTCCCTAGTAGCAAGGTTGAAGGGCACAAGTAATTTAATTGCTGTATGGAGAACTGGCTTATTGCCCAAGAAAGGAAAAAAGGGAGCAAGAAGGAAATTCTAAGTTTTTAAAGTTTCTGTATTTAGAAAGATAAGAGTCAGATGTCAGGGAACCTTCACTGTCAGTCTAGGTAGTTTCTATTTTAAGCTTTTGAAAAAGAGACTGAAGTCATTAAAATAATTACCCTAATAGTTTTATGTAAGATGGATTGGATTGGAGAAGGAATGGTGGCAGGCACATCTCTTATGATATTGTCAGAATTGTCCAGGTTAAAAAAAAGAACATGGGCCTAAGTGACTCTAGTGGTGACCTAAGCAACATTTCAGAGGTGATAATGAGAACACAATGCATGTTTGTCTTTCACAAGAGGCAAAGTCAAAGAGAAGAATAATACAGCTATTAACAAAAAAAATAAGGAAGTTAAGAGGCTTTGTTAAAAAAAAAAGATGATTGGTTCAATCTTACACGTAGTGAGTTTAAGTAGGTTGGAGGTAAGGATATTTATCATTAGTATCAACATTTTCTTCAGTCTCATAGAGTCATAGAACTGGAAGGGACCTTAGATATTACCTCTACCCACCCCCAACTTTCAGGTAAGGGAATTGAGCCTCATATAAGACAAGAAATTCACAAAGATCACATAATTAGAAGCAGATATAAGAATAGGATCCAGCTTTCCCAACTTCCAGGCCAATGCTCTTTCTGAGAATTGTTTGATCCTCTCAGTAAAGTAATGTGAAGGAATTATTCACAGTCAAATTACCTGTCAGCTGAGAGTAGTTCAGCAGGCTGGGTAGTAGTAATCACAAATGCAGGGACAGTGAACAGGCTGCAATGAAGTGAAAGAGACACATACAGGGAGAGACAGAGAAGACTTAGTAAGAGAAATATTCATGAGTGAAAGGCTAGAAAGCAGAATGTAGACTCCAGCACTATTTGTTAAAGAAAAACTCTTTATTATGGGAAGAGTAACATTGCCATGTCTATTGTGAATTGTCTGCTTAGAAGTATTATAATAATAATTATTTTTAGAGAGGCAATTTATTTCACCAAAATTTCATTTTCTTAAGTTGTGACCAGGGCACTTGTCACTGGAGGGAATTAATGAAAATCTTCTGGACTTTACAGTGAATCGCTATCTTTAACTTCTCATCTCAGAAGGAAAAAAATTATTTCCGAATTTCCAGGGAGATAAGTCTCTCCAACATGCTACTGAAATCTCTTTCACCCCACATATAGATACTGGCACCTAGATTCATGATACTACCATGGGAGTGAACCCCTGGAATATTTCCTAGTAGGGTAGCCTCATGACATTTTGGTGAGCCACATGTATCTCAAGGATATATATAGTCTCTGGGATTAATTTGTGCTACCTTATGGTGTGGACTCTCTCATTAGGAAAATAGACTTAGGACTTCTACATAGCTTCCTCCCATTCTCCCAGCCATGCATTTCACAAACCTTCCTTCTCTAGCTAGATGACTTGATGCAAGAACTTTTGAACTTGGGGCTACTACCCTTAGGATTATTATTAGTTAACTATGTGGTTCCTCTATCCAGAGTTGCCACATGGTTGAGAAGTTTCATATTATTCTCTCCAAGGATGGGAACAGAAACAGATTTTTTCTTTGAGACCAAAGGGTGCACAAATGTCAGCCTCTGCCATTAACTATTTTAGGAACTTCCTAAATTATGTCTTACAGTACTCTCAATATGTAACATAATAGCACAGTTACATGTTCTAGAAAAGAACTGAGCCATTGGGCTAACCATCAGAGATAATATGAGATGATAGAGGGATATTCCCTGTCACAAAGAAATATTCATTTTTAAAGTTAATCTAGATCAGTGATTTCACAAGCTAAATAAAACACTTTGAAGGTCAGCAATTTTTTTAATTTAGTCTTAGCTGCCTGGAGTATGAAAAAGTTGACTAATTTGTCCAGGGTCATATAGCCAGTATGTGTCAGAGTCCAGACTTGAAATCAGATTCTCTTGATTCCAAGACCAATCCTTCTAGTTAGTATATTGTTTTGCTTCTTATATATATGGTAACTGAGAGAAGGAAAGGTAAAGCTGACAAATATTTTATCAGTGGCAGTGGGTGCAGGTCAGCAGAGCTAATTCCTCAAATCTGACTTCATTGTATGTTAGGTATATACCTTTGCACACTCTTCTGCTCTGTTGAATTTGTCTTCTGTTAAAAAAAAAACAGTGTGTGCATGTGTATGTTTGTGTAGTGGAAGGAAAATAGACAGAACTGCTATTCACAACCTCAATGACTTAGTGACAAAGCCTAAAGGCATTCAACATTTCAAGATGACTACTGCTCTCTCAGGTGCCATAACAGAAACCTTGAAAGGCACAAATAGCATGAAAATGGTCATTATTTTTCCCCTTTCCCTGTCCACATGGCTTAGATTCTCTTTCTAGCAGGTGGCTTCTCTGCTAAGTGTAAGCAAAGCTATCCCTGACCTGTTCTGGTGCTGAGAAGTCTGTTAACAGAGACAATGCTGACTTCGAGTTGCTTGTGGGATAATCTGAAAGAGATGAAGCAGAAGCAGCCTTGAAAAACAGCAGATGGCATAAGTAGGCATGGCGCCAACTTATAATTACTACCTGCCAGGCCTAAGAGAGCAGTTGTGTGTGTGTGTGTGTGTGTGTGTGTGTGTGTACTTGTATATTTCACAGTTGGGAACTAAAAATCTCTCTCTCTTTCTCTCTCTCTCTCTCTCTCTCTCTCTCTCTCTCTCTCTCTCTCTCTCTTACTTTCTCATAGTCTCTTTTTCTCCATTATCTTCTTCTTTTCCCCTTGAAGTGATTTCACATGTAGCCATCAGACAATAGAGGTCTTTTCAGTATCCCATGCCTTATGCAGCAACTAGAGTAAGAACAAAAGGAGGTGTGGCCATTTATGAGAAACAGTTGGTCATTCTAAAGCTGCTGCTAGCAGGTCCCTATGTTATATAATGTCTCTGCTCAGAAGCAAGACAGAGTGGTACTTTCTGACCACAAGCTATGGGCATCTTGTAAAACTGTCAAAGTGCTATGTTTATCATTGTCATGGATCTTTTTTTCACCCTCACTTATAAAAGTTGATAACAAGCTACTCTGAGGCAGCACAGCTGGCCTGTGATATGGCTCTGCATGAGCAAAGGAATGGCTTTATTCAGATAACAGCAGCAGTTGTTCCTGACAGTCTGTAAATAAGTGTGAGGGTAATGGGAAAGAAAACATTTACACTTACACATTTACTGGATTCTAGCTGTAGGGCCATATCCTCCCAGGAGATCCACAGTATAGAGGTGAGATAAATGGTAGTTTTACTTGGATTGTAAATGTAATAAAGTAGTTTGGCTTTTTCTTTTCCTTCTAAGCTCCAAAGGGGAACATTCAGAGTACAAAAGAGGGTGAGATGTGAAGTTTTCTTTCCCCTCCCACACACAAATGCATTGGTTCACAAAAGCAAAATATTCCATTAAAAAGTAAATAGAGGGGTGGAGCCAAGATGGCAGCTGTAAAGCAGGGACTTGTGTGAGCTCTCCCTCAGGTCCCACCAAACACCCGTAAAAATGGCTCTGAATAAACTCTAGAGCTGTAGAACCCACAAAGTAACAGAGGGAAGCAGGGCTCCAGCCCTGGAAAGCCTGGATGGTAGCAGGGAAGGGTATATTGCAAGAAGCTGGGAGCAGAGTGGAACACAGTCCAGCGTGGGCTGCACCAGAACCAACCAGACCTGGAGCCAGGCACAATGGACCACAGGACTGTGAATCATTGAGCTGTGGCAGTTACCAGAGTTCTCAACCCACAAACACCAAAAAAAAAAACCAGAGAAGGTTAGTGGGTAGGACTGCTAGAAAAGAGTGAAAGGAGTGTGCGATTGCCCCCAGACTCAGGGGTATGGAAGTGGTGCAGCTATGGGTCTGCTTCCAGCTGCAGTTGCTTCTGGCCCCAGGACCACCAGGTGGGAGGAATTAAGCAGCGGATCAGAGATGGAATCCGGAGACTGCTTGGATCTGAGCCACTGTCCAGGTAGGTGGTTGTTGGGGGAGGAGGAGCATTAGTGTGACAGAGTTTATTGTGCAGAAGTATCTCTGAAAACAGCAGTACAAGGCCCCTAAAGCTTGGGACAAAGTACTCTCTACTCCAAAAGCAGTCATACATTTCCAAAAGCTCAAGGGTCAAGTAGTTGTCTGGGAACATGAAGAGGCAGTGAAAACAGACCCAGACTAAGAATCAGACTATGGAATCTTTTTTTGGTGACAAAGAAGACCAAAATATACAGCCAGAAGAAGTCAACAAAGTGCAAGAGCCTACATCAAAAGCCTCCAAGAAAAATAGGAATTGGTCTCAGGCCATAGAAGAGCTCAAAAAGGAGTTGGAAAAGCAAGTAAGAAAAGTAGAGGAAAAATTGGGAAGAGAAATGAGAGTGATACAAGAAAATCATGAAAAACAAGTCAATGACTTGCTAAAGGAGACCCAAAAAATACTGAAGAAAATAACACCTTAAAAAATAGATTAACTCAAATGGCAAAAGAGTTCCAAAAAGCCAATGATGAGAAGAATGCCTTGAAAGGCAGAATTAGCCAAATGGAAAAGGAGGTCCAAAAGACCACTGAAGAAAATACTACCTTAAAAATGAGATTGGAGCAAGTGGAAGCTAGGGACTTTATGAAAAATCAAGATATTATAAAACAGAACCAAAGGAATTAAAAAATGTAAGACAACATGAAATATCTCATTGGAAAAGCCACTGACCTGGAAAATAGATCCAGGAGAGATAATTTAAAAATTATTGGACTACTTGAAAGCCATAATCAAAAAAAGAGCCTAGATATCATCTTTCAAGAAATTATCAAGGAAAACTGAGCTGATATTTTAAAGCAAGAGGGAAAAATAGAAATTGAAAGAATCTACCAATTGCCTCCTCAAAAAGATCCCAAAAAGAAGACTCCTAGGAACATGGTTGCCAAATTTCAGAGCTCCCAGATCAAGGAGAAAATACTGCAAGCAGCCAGAAAGAAACAATTTGAGTATTGTGGAAACATAATCAGAATAATCCAAGATCTGGCAGCTTCTACATTAAGGGATCGAAGGGCTTGGAATATGATATTCTGGAGGTCAAACAAGTAGGGATTGAAACCAAGAATCACCTACCCAGCAAAACTGAATATAATGCTCCAAGGCAAAATATGGATTTTCAATGAAATAGAGGACTTTCAAGTTTTGTTAGTTAAAAGACTAGAGCTGAATAGAAAATGTGACTTTCAAACACAAGAATCAAGAGAAGCATGAAAAGGTAAACAAGAAAAAGAAATCAGTAGGGCCTTACTAATGTTGAACTGTTTTGTTTACATTCCTACATGGAAAGATGATGCATGTAATTCATGACCCCGCAGTATTAGGGTAGCTGAATGGAATATACATACATACATGTATATATATATATATATGTATATATATATATATATATATATATATATATATATATATATATATATACATGTATGTATGTATACACACACATATACACACACACACAGAGGGCATAGGGTGAGTTGAATATGAAGCAATGATATCTAAAAAAAAATAAAATTAAGGGATGAGAGAGGAATATATTGAGAGAGGCAGAAAGGGAGAGATATAATGGGGTAAATTATCTCATATAAAAGTTTCAAGAAAAAGCAGTTTGTTGGAAGAGAAGAGGGGCAGGTGAGGGGGAATGAGTGAATATTGCTCTCATCAGATTTGACTTGAGGAGGGAATACTATACACCCTCAATTGGGAATCTTACCCCACAAGAAAGTAGGTGGAAGGGGATAAAAATTTGGGAGAATAGAAGGGAGGGCAGATAGGGGGAAGAAATAATCAAAAGCAAACACTTTTGAAAAGGGACAGGGTCAAGGGAGAAAATTGAATAAAGGGGGACAGGATAGGAAGGAGGAAAATATAGTTCATTTTTCACAACATGATTATTTATGGGAATGTTTTGCATAATGATACATGTGTGGCCTGTGTTGAATTTCTTGCCTTTTTAGGGAGAGTGGGTGTGGAGGGAGAAGGGGAGAAAATTTGGTACTCAAAGTTTTAAAACAGATGCTCAAAAAAAGGTTGTTTTTGCATGCAAAAGGGAAATAAGATACACAGGCAATGTGCCATATGAAATCTATCTTGCCCTACAAGAAAGTAAAGGAAAAGGGATTGCGGGGAGGGAAGGGGGGTGATAGAAAGGAGGGCTAACTGAGGAACGGGGCAATCAGAACATATGCCATCTTGGAGTGGGGAGGACGGTAGAAATGGGGAGAAAATTTGCAACTCAAAAGCATGTGGAAATCAATGCTGAAAACTAAAAAAATATCAAATTAAAAAATCTAAAAAAATAAACAAAAATTAAAGGCAAAAAAAGTAAATGGACACAAAATTTCTAGTATCTAAAAATTTTCTAAAACACAAAAAGATCTACAAGGTTGCAAATGTGAAGATCCTGCTTATGGCTCTGGTTAATAGAAAAAAAAAATGAAACAAAACACAGATAACAACGACAAATTTTTATCATTTCTTTGAAAAGAAAAAAAATAGATAATTGAATAATATAAATTGGAAGACAAAACAGAAGTATTCCAATAACAATATTATTATATTATCTATAGTTTTTAATGATTTTAAACGTTTTCTTTTTTCCATCTTCTCCTTGAAGTATAAACACAGTAAAGTAAAATATTTCTCTTCTAAGTAATATTAATAATTAGTAAAATAGCTGGGAGAGATATTTCCCTGAGCCACAGGATCTCAGAGTTGGATGGACCTCAGAGACCAAAAAGCAAATAAATCTAAATAAAAATCTCCTTACAAAATCTCCAACAAGTGGTCTGTGCAGCCTTCCCTGGAATAACTCAAAAAAGAGGGAAGCCAGCATCTCCCAACGCAGTCTATTCTATTCTTATCCATCTCTCATTGCTTAGGAATTTGTTTCCTCCCCCCAATTAATTAAAGCCTCCTTCAATTTATTTACTTATTAAGGATAGTCTTCAATAAAATAATATTAATAAAATTATGAAGATTTTAATAGTTGTTCACCACCTATGGTCTATTTTACCATAAGAAATATTGAAAGAAACAATTTCAGAGAAACATGGGAAGAATAACATGACCTGATGAGGAGTGAAGTTAGTGGAACCATTTAAATATTTACAAAAGTACATCGTAAAAAGAAACAACTTTGAAAGACATATGATTTCTAATCACCATAACGACCAATCATCATGAGTCCAGAGGTATACTGATAATGAATATTATTTATCTCCTGACAAATAAGTGCTAGCTTAGGGTTTCTTAGTCAAGTATAACAATCACAGAAGACTTCCAAGGGACTTTAAGGATCATCTATTCCTGCCTGCTCCTGAAGCGAGAATTGAGGGCATCTTTCCTTTAATATCATTGTCACACTTTCTCACTGTAACACTGTCCCTGACACAAAGTATGGCCAAGCTGAGAGTGCTTAGATGTAATTATTAGCTGAGACCCTCAAGAAAAATAAATGTACCATGATGGATAATGCATAAAAAGAGCATCCCCCACCATGAGTGCACATTCCATTACAGATTTCTTTGAAAACCTAAAGTAAGCCAGGTCTAAACAGTTTCAAAATCCATAGAAGCAAAATTGACTTGATGTTGAACCATGTACAGCACTCGCCTTTATAAGAATATCCTCATTTGACATTTACAAAGAATAATACTAATTTGATTATGAGATTGAGATATTTAAAATTTAGGATTTAAAAACTAGAATTACATTGATGTAGTAGTTAGGAAGGCCATGTAAGACAATGAAAAGATAAACAGATTTAGAATTAAAGGGACATTTGACATGGTGTGGCATCATAGTGAACAGCAGAATTAGATTTCAAGGCAGGAAGACATGGGATAAAATCTTTCTTCATACACATACTGTGTGACCTTCAAAAAGTGATTTTAACTCTCTGGGCCTCAGTTTCCTCATGTGTAAAATGACCAGTTTAGACTTGATGATCTCTAAGGTGCCTTCTAGTTATAAATCTGTTTTATGACATTGTTTCAAATCTTGGTTCTACCATTATATGGCCTCAAACAAGTCACTTCATCTCTCTAGACCTGAGTATTTTGATCTTTAAAATGAAGGGATTTGATTAGATGACATATAGAGTTGCTTCAGGTTGTAAATCTATGATCCTATGGCTTTCTGCAACATCCTTGATGAATAATCCTGCCACATTAGTTTGAAGACTTCCAGTGCAGGGAACCATCACCTCCTGAGGCAGCCCATTCTCCTTTCAGATAGTACTAATTGTTATGAAGTATTTGGTTTGTACACTAAGTTGAAAGCTACCTTGTTAATTCCTATCATATATTACCAATTATTTCCCCCACCGAGGACAAGCAAAGGGAGAAAGGAAAGAAGGATGAAAATAAGAATTTATTAATCTCCCCCTATGTGCTAGCCACTGTGCCATGTACCTTACAACTACTTTCCAATTTAATCCTCACCAAAACTTTCCGAAGATGGTATTATTATTATTATGCCATTTTCCAGTTGAAGAAATTGATGCAGAAAGATATAAAGTAACTTCTCTAGGATCACAGGACTGGTAAGTTTCTGAGGCCAAATTTTAACTCATGTCTTTCTGACTCCAGGCTCAGTGTTCTATCCATTGTACCACCCAGCTGCCAAAAATAATTCTTCTTTCACATTACAAATTTTCAGTATTTAAACATAATAATCATACTTACCACTCTCAAATACCATCATCATCATCTTTTTTCAAGACTATGTATCTTTAATCTTTACCAGTTTTTATATAGCATAGTATTGTATCACCTTGCCATCCTGACTGATCACCAAACTGTTATCACATATATTTCTATTTCTCAATAAACTACCTAAGATGTAGTACCAAGAACCGAATGAAGCCAGATATAGTCTGACCAAGACAGAGTATAGCAGGACTCTTTCCTCCCTCTTTATAAATATTATGCTTCTATTAGTTTCTTGGCTGTCATAGAACATCATGGACTGGATTTGAGTTTCTGAGCTGGTGGCAAACCTACAAGTGGCCTTCACACAGAAGAAAAAAGAGATTCAAAGGCAGGAAAGTACAGTGACAGTGACATGTGGTTTGATTGTGACTCTATGAACACAATTTTGAATAATCAAAATTGCCAGTGACCCAAAAGGTAATGGAAAAATACTTTGCAGGTGTGAGTAGGCTGCACCTTATTAACAAAGTTGATATGCAAGCAAAAATGACAGAAAAGTTATAATCCAGCTAATAAATGCTTGGGAAAATGAAATCTGGTACACAAGATAAGAGCTTAATTTCTTCACTAATATTCATAGACGTCCACAGACTACTGAGTAGATCTTCTATAAAGTATTTAATCATATCAAATGAGACAGTGGCAATGGGCTTCAATGAGTGCAATTGGAGTGTTGATAATGATTTGATCAAATTACTCATCAGATTGATTATTGAAATTTTGATACAGATAAACTTCTCCAGTAAACCAAATTTGGCCATAATTTTGACAAGACCTCACAACTAACAGAAGGGAAGGGCTTAGTCAGATCAATAAACATTGTGTACAGATATTTTCCCTGGAGTGGTTGGGCAGTTTCACAATGACATACTTGCACAACGATGCTCTCACACTTTCCCAGTCACCAATGGAATGAAGTAGGTCTGTGTGCTTGCTATCATGGTTTTTCGCATGATATTTCCAGCAATATTCTCAGATGCCTAAAAGGAGGATAAAAACAACATCAAGGTTAGCTACCACACTGACAGTAAATTATTTAACTTGAAAAGGCTACAAGGCAAGACTGAAGTGGCAGAGACTTTGTACATGATTTTTTTGTTTGCAGATGTTTTTGTGCTCAATGCAGCATCTGAGGGCAAGATGCAACAAACTATAAATTGATTCTCTACTACTTGTGCTAATTTTGGCCTAACAACTAACATCAAGGAAATGGAGGTTTTCCACCAGCCAGCACCACACCATTCATATGTGTACAGCAAGTGGAGAAATATTGAATTCTGTGGATAAGTTCACTTAGCTTGGCAGTATACTTTCCAGGAACGTACACATAGATGATAAGCTTGATTACCAGAGTTTGCTCAGTGTTTGGGAGTCTCTGAATGAAAGTGTGGGAGAGAAGAAGTATTAGGCTGCCTACCAAACTTAAGGTCTACAGAGTTGCTGTGCTGACCTCATTGTTGTATGCCTGTAAATCCTGAACATTATGCCAGCACCATTCTAGGAAACTGAATCATTTCCATTTGAATTGCCTTAGAAAGATTCTAATCACCTGGCAAGATAAATGACTGGACACTGAGGTTCTTTTTCAAGCTAAACTGCCAAGCATTCAAGTTCTACCACAGAGAGTATGATTTCAATGGCCTGCCCACAGTTTTAAATGTGAAACATAAACAGCCTAAAAGACTATTTTACAGAGAACTCTCACACAAGGCCAGGGTTCACATGGTGGTCAGAAGAAGAGATACAGGGACTTTCTCAATGTCTGTCTGAAGAATTTGGGAGTCAGTTGCATGATATTAGACACACTGGCAAAGGACCACCCAATGTTGCTTGCCTGCATCAAAGAAGGCACTGTACTCTCTGACTGAAGCAAAATTGCAAAAGCTCAAAAGAAATACGAAATGAACAAATTCAGAGACATGTCCATCTTAAATGTTCACATGCACTATTTGTGCCTAACCTGTGGTAGAGCCTTCTTCATATTGGACTGATCAGTCACAGTCAGACACACTGTACCTTAACTCCAGTATAGTGATGCCATTTTGGTTCTCTTTGAGAAATAAAAAAAAACAGCAACCATTGAAATATTGATTTTAAAGCACCGGAACGTTCCTAAAGTAAACTATGTCCCATAGATTTTTGGTACTTGAAAATTTTTCCCAACCAAATGTTATTCATTGCATTCCTTTAGCTCATATTTATGATATTTAATTAGGTTGCAACTGACTTAAAAGAAAGTTTGTAAATGAGAAAGACTTTGAGTGAAAAGAGACAAAAGACAAGATCAAAGAAGTTGGACAAATTCCAGAAGGGCAGGGACAGTCATGGAACAGTAGATAGATTGTTGGCTCTAAAGTCAGGAAGTCTGAGTTCAAATGTCATCTATAATGCTTACTACCTGTGATCATGGACAAGCCACTTAACCCCACTGGCCTCTATACCCTCACCTGTAAAATGAGTGGTATGGACAAGATGGTCTTTGAGATTGCTTCTAAAATTAAATCTATGATTCCACGATCATATCAACAGAATTCAAAGCATGCTGAAACAAACTAATTTTAACAAGGATAAACTGTGATTATTGTGACTTTTTAAAGTTATAACTACTCTAAACCATGAATTTCATTTACAATGTCACAAAGTAGTTTTCCATTCTCCCTTTGCAGACCTACAAAAACAGAAAATACACTACCTCCCAAGACTGCCCATTTCCTATTTAAATAGCTCTAATCATTAGGAAGCTATTCTTTGCCCTGAACTAAAATGTATAGCCTGTTTCATTTAGACCAAATGGCTCTTAAGGGTCTTGGCTGCTCTAGCACTTTGGGAACGATCTGGCAAGGAGATGGAAGTTACTTTCCCAAAGTAATTTCCTTTTTTTATTTTTTTGTATTCCATAACACTGAGTCTTACTGGTTTGATCCAATGTTAGACTTCTATTTAGTTTGTGAATTCTATATAATCACGAGCAACATATTTCTAGATAATACAAGTTTCATGGATGTTTTTTTTTTTTCTTTCTTTCTCTTTCCTCCTATTATGGAACACAATGCTATATTCCTACACCTAGCTAAATATTTTTGGACTATACTCACAAAGTCTTTACATATTTCCAATTTAATAATAAATTTTGATAGACCTATTTTATAACTACTCAGCTTAGTTGTTTGCATATGCAAATGGTATTTCTTCAAGGTGATTGTTAATCCATCAAAGGAATGTCTCTATTACCCAAAAGGCTCACCTCAATGAGGTCTAATCATGAATCAATACTCACTTCAAACATCTGTGATTTCCTGAACATCTGTGCTTCCTTCACTTATGGAAGTCATAACCCACTAAACTTTGGAAAATTGGGTTAGAAGTTGCTACAGCTGGAAAAAAAGGTGAGCTATTGGTCAACCTTCTGTGCTTAGTTATATGAGATACACAAATGTCACTAGACTCATATATACATACTTTCCACTTGGTAAGACTTTCAAGAACTTGTACTCTTTAAAAGCTCAATTTCTTAGGGATAATCCAAACAAATAAAACTATAGACCAACTTCCTTAATGAATAATGATGTAAAAAATAAATAAAATACTATAAATATGTAGAGAAATGAGACAAATTATAAGAAAAAAAGCCATTCCCTAATTAATAAATGGTCAAAGGATATAGACATGCAGTTTTCAGAGATAGAAATCAAGTCTATAAATAAATATAAGACAAATGATCAAAATCATTAATAATTAGAGAAATGCAAATTAAAACAACTTTTAAGTGCCACATCACATTCATCAGATTGACAAATATGACAAAAAAGGAAAATGATGAGTCTTAGAGTATATATGGGGAAAAACGTACATTTGGTGGAACTGTGAAAGTAGTCCAAACATTCTGAAAAGCAATTTGGAATTGTACCCCAAAGGCTATTAAATGGTGCATACCCTTTGACCCAGCAGTACTGCTACTAAGAGTACACCCCAAGGAAATTAAAGAAAAAGGAATATGACACATATACTAAAACATCATTGTGGTGGCAAAGAACTGCAAACTGGAGGGAGGCCTATCAATTGGGGAATGACTGAACAAGTCGTGGTATATGAATGTGACGGAATATTCTTGTGCTTTAATAAATTATGAAGAAAACAGTTTCAGAAAACCTAGGAAGACATGCATAAACTGATGTCAAATGAAGTGAACAGAACCATGAGAACAGCCCACACAGTAAAAACAATATTGCAAAGTTAACCAACTTTGAAAGACTTAAGAAAGCTAATCAATGCAATGGCCCACCACAATTCCAAAGGATTTATGAGGAAACATATCCACTTCCAGATAGAGAACTGATGGACTCAAAGAATAAATTGATGCAAATTTTTTTCTTTTTTTTTCAAAGTGGCAGCTGGGGAGAGAATGGCTAATATGGAAATTTGTTTTGTATAACTATACATATTTGCATTAGGTCTTGTTTTTATTGCCTTCTCATTTAGCTGGGGTAGGGGTAGCAGGAGAAAGAAAATTTAGTATTTTTTAAAAAAGATCCCTGGTGCTTTGAAAGGAAGAAAGGAAGGAAGGAAAAAAGGAATGAAGGAAGGAAGGAAAAAAGGAAGGAAAGAAGGAAGGAAGGAAGGAAGGAAGAAAAAAGATAGAAAAAGAAAGAGAAAGAAAGAAAGAAATCAAGAAAGGAAGATAAAGAAAGAAAAAATTGTAATGTTCTAACCATGTTTAAAAGAGCACTTTAGTGAAGGAGTTGCTCTACAAATGCTTATACGTTTGTTTTGCAATATTTAAAAAACTCACATTTTATTAGCTGCTTATACTTTACAAAACTCATCTTTAGAAAAGTTCTAAATGCCTCACTATTAGTTCTAATTTAGTCTTCTAGTCATATTTCATACTACTTCCATTTTCTCGCTACTTACTGGTCAAAATAAAATACTCACCTTTGTCTGAATTTCTTGCTTTTGCTCATATTGCCTTTTAAATCTGGAATTATTCCTTCTGCATTCTCCTCCTGTTAAAATACTATCCATCCTTCAAGGCTCAGTGCAAGTGTTATCTTTATCTGTATTTAACAAAACCATTACCATACCTGTTTTAAGGATGAAGAAACTGGAAGTCAAACATAGAAAATCAAGAAACATCTGCCTTAACATGGCTATCAAAAGTGAGATTCAACTCCAGGCCTTCTGACCCCAAGTCTAGTCTTGTTTTCACACCACACGTACACACACAAACACACACACACACACACACACACACACACACACACACGTGTGCATGTGCACACATGAGTAGTGTAAACTATTTAGAGTTTAGACAAAGTTTTTTTTTCCCCTTAGGAGAAAAGTATTTCCTTACCTGAAGCTTCAAGTTGGTGTTTTCAAACCTCTACTCATTGTTCCTCATTCTGTTCTCTGAGGCCAGTTGTATCAAGGCCACTCCTTCTTTTATGTAGCAATCCTTCAAATATGAGAAAACATCTAATATCTCCTTAACCACCAAGCATTTTCTTCTCTCGATTAAGCAATCCCAGTTCCTTTAACTCATCCTCACCACTCTCCTCTTATCAGTCTCCAAGATTTGATTTTTTTCTAAAATATAGCATCTAGTTCAAAACAAAGTACTAGAGATATAGATTCACCAATATAGGGTATAAAGGAACTCTTACCTCTCTGGTTTATTAATTCAGCCTAAGGTTGCAGTAGTATTTTTGTTAGCTATATTCCATGGTTGAATTACATGAGGTTGTAATCCACTAAAACCTGGAGTTTTTTAAAGATATCTGATTTCTCTTCATAACTCCCCTATCTTCTACTTGTGAAGTTGATTTTTTTTAAACCCAAGTATAGGACAGTACATTTTATACCTATTAAATGTTATGTTACTAGATCTGGTTTAATGTTCCAACCTCCCAAGGTCCTTTGAAACCTTATCATTGTTTGTCTTTGAATACTCGCTGCCTGACATGATACTTTGCACAAAATGGAAACTTAATTAGAGCTTGTTATTGAATTATTGAACCACCTTCACCCTCATTAATACTATGGCAAAAAAATGACCACCTTTCTTTTCACCCCATGATTTTATTCTCATGGTCTAAGCACTGTGCACAGAAGCATTTTTCATCATATCCAGGTAACATGCGCACAATTCTAAAGTCCTCTGTCAATATATTTCTTCCTGTAATCTCTATATCATGTCACACCTTTCTTTCCTGTCCCATCTTTACAATTCATCTTCTTCTTATCAGCTTTAATTTACATACTGTTAAATCATGGTGTAGCATTGTCCCATACTTTATTTTTAACCCCTTTACACTATTCGTCTCCTAGTTAAGACCAAATACATGTTATAGAAGCTATATTTATATTTGAAATAGCTTTTCTCCTCTATGTTTTAAATGAAGTATTTTAGGAGAGGATTGAAGCATACATCTTTTTAAAAAATAACATATTATCCCCTCCGTTAAATGTAAAACATTTTAACATTTTAAAGTTTTGAATTACAAATTCTATTTTCCCTATCTCCCTCCCTCCTCTCCCCCTCCCTGAAATGGTAAGCAAGCTGATATAGGTTATACATATACAGTCATGTAAATCATTTCCATATTAGTCATTTTGAACAAGAAGACTTGAACAGGAAAGGGGGAAAGATGAAAGAGAGAGAGAGAGAGAGAGAGAGAGAGGAGGAGGAGGAGGAAAAGAAGAAAGGAAGGAAGGAAGGAAGGAAGGAAGGAAGGAAGGAAGGAAGGAAGGAAGGAAGGAAGGAAGGAAGGAAGGAAGGAAGGAAAAGAAAAGAAAAAAAGCAAAAAAAAATGGTATGCTTTAGTCTGTGTTCAGATAATATCAGTTCTTTCTCTGAGTCAGATAGCATGTTTCATCACGAGTCCTTTGGGATTGTTTTGGATCGTTGTATTATTGAAACTAGATAAGTCATTCATAGTTCATTCTGTAATATTGCTGTTACTGCATACACTGTACTGTACTGTTCACTTCACTTTGCATAAGTTCATGTAAGTCTTTCTATGTTTTTCTGAAAGCATCCTGCTTATTATTTCTGAGAGAAAAATAATATTCCATCACAATCATATAAGACAAGTTGTTCAGTCATTCTCTAATTGACAGGCATCCCCTCAATTTCCAATTCTTAAGCACCACAAAAAGAGCTGTTACAAATATTTTTGTACAAATAGGTCCTTTTCCCTTAAAAAACCCCTTTGTGACATAGACCTAGTAGACCTAGTATACCACACTGTATACCAAGCTAAGGTCAAAATGGGTAATGGACTCAGAAATAGAATAGCTTACCTATGGATAAGGGAAGAATTTAGGATCAAAAAAGATATAAAGAGCAATACAAAATATAAAATAGATAATTTTGTTATATAAAATTAAAATATTTTGCACAAACAAAATCAACGCAACCAAAATAATAAGGAAAGCAGACAACTAGGGAAAATTATTCCAAAAAGTATCACTGATAAAGGCCTCATTTCTCAAATATATAGAGAACTAAGTCAAATTTATAAAAATACAAGTCATTTCCCCAATTGATAAATGGCCAAAGGATATGAACAGGCATTTTTCAGAAAAAGAAACCAAATACATCTATAGATATATGAAAAAATGCTCTAAATCACTATTGAGTAGGGTCATACAAATTAAAATAACTTTTAGGTATCACCTCACAACTATCAGATTGGGTGATATGACAGAAAAGTTCGTAGAGATATGGGAAAAATGAGACACTAATGCACTGTTGGTGCAGATGTGAACTCCATTCTGGTGAACAATCTGGAACTACATCTAAAGGGTTTTAAAAACCCTTTGATCCAGCAAACCATAAGTCTTAAAAAGGCAAAAAGTGTTTCTGAACGCCAGGCTTCCATGCTGGATTGCACTCTTTCCCTCTTCATGATGGTCTCACAGAAACCTTAGCTTCCTTCAAGGTTCAACTTAGGTGCCTCCTCTTTTCTGATCATCTTTAATGATAATATTCTCTATCTCCTCAAATTATCTTGCATTGCTTACTTGCATAAGTGTAATACCCCCAGGTAGGCAGCCCAATATTGTATAAGACTTCATTTCTCTTTTCCATGAATGCAATGTACTTCTTCTTTATCTCTGCCTCATAGAGGACTTCTTTTCCTTCAATAGGAAGAGAAGCATTGCGTTTATGAAGCCTTTCCACATTCCTTCAATTGCTAGTACTTTCCTTCCCAAGCTACCTTGTATTTATTATGCACATGTTTGTATTTTTAACTTCTACTAAGAAATACAATTGTTAGATATATTTATGTTGTATGTGTTCATGCATGTGCATGTGTCTGTGTGTGTACACTGATTATGAAAATGATTAGGACTATGTGTGCATATATGCATTATATGTATATGAACATGTATTTGTGAATATATATATGGATGTAATAAAGATAACAAATTGTCAGAGGTAGAATTTTAATCCAAGTCTTCTGTGAGTACTGATTTTGCCAAACCACTCTACCTTCCTAAGCATTATTTTCAATAGCAACTCCCTCTCACCTACTGCCTTCTACATGTTTTAATTTGTCCATCCTTGTCAACTTTAGAGGGTCACTGAGGTTGATAAGAGAGAAAAATAGCTAAAGGGTTAGGAGCCCCTGTATTATGAAGGCAGAATTTATGATTTCAAAGAGAATCATATATATGTCTGAAAGGTTCAGAAACGCAGGATATAAGGAATTCTCTAGGTAGGAGGCAGAAGAATTAAAGCATGTATTTAAGCTCCAAAGTAACAGACCCGTGAACAAGCATCCCCATTTTGATATTTTGATTAAAAGCTTCCAGGCCCAATAAGTCCGCCTCACAAGAGTAACCAGGAGGCCACAGACAAGCATGATGGTATAAAGCAAAATCATATACATGCTTCCCCTCTACGGTAAAAAGATTACCCACTGGCCTCAAGTCCTTGCTCAGCACTCCTTGGTCCACACTGTGGGTCAGCTCTGCTACCAGCAGCTCCTGCTTCAGCTTCAGCTGTAACTGTCTCTGGCTCCAATGGAAAAAGGGATCTTCAAGCCATCTTCTCTCCTCTTATAGAGTTTTTGACATCATCAAGCATCACCTGAATGACCAGAGCCAATTGGTTCTTGAGTTGGCCCCTCCCCTTAGGACCCTGGGAGGTTCACATCCACATAGATTAGGTTAACACCCAATAGAGCATGGCTCTGGAGTTAACACCTCCCCTTAGCCAGCCCCATGAATCTCACAAAGAGGCAGACTTAAACCCACATGGTCTAAAAGCCTCTGCTGTCCCAGACATGTAAACTAGGCCCTCCCTGGAGTTAGCCCTACCTTGGGCCCCACCAAGGTTCCACACCTAACAGGGCTCTGGGCCTGGGGCCCAGCACCCAGCAAGGCTCAATGAGATAAACTGAGTCACTCAAAGAAAACAAAGGCCATTCTGCTTATAGCCACTGAGAGTGGAAGGACAATCAGCAATGAATATAATAAAGTCTTAAAATTATGAAATCAATGGACAAATAAGATTTTAAAAATGATTTATTCATATTTCAGGAATATATAATTTTAAAAAAAAGATAATCACAGATGAGCTAAATAATGCTTAGGGAAATACCTATGGAAAAAATTAGGTTTTTCCATAAAAATGTCTCATGTGGCTTTAAATTTTCTCCATGTCTCAGTTCCTTCCTCTGAGAATTAGCTTGGCTGATACAAATATGGACTGCCTCCTCCTTCAGAATATTGTGTGCTTTACAATTCAATGTTTTTCCTTTGAAATCTTAGGATGAAAGGTATATTATAAAAATATAAAGATGCTATGTTATTATTTTACCTTGAGGACGTTTAAATGGAAAAGATGAAAAACTAATCAAATTCACTCCTCCTCAGATAAAGAGCCTCACAAAAGCAAGCCAAAGTTAACCACTTGACAAATACTTTCCTATTACTGTAATTCAAAATGAGGGAAAAAGTTATTATATTAAATTGCATTGACCAATAATCTGATAACTAGTAGATTGAATTTCTTGCTGAATAGGTCTTCACTACATAATGAAAGCCTACAGAGAATGCCTGGATACTCTTGAGTAATTGAGTCATTGTCCCTTGATCACTGAATAAATCATTCTTTTCCTTTAATGAAAGGGCTAATTTCACATTATATAACACAAGATATTCAAACTATAATGAGATGATGGCATAACTCTATCTTCATTTTTTTAAAATTACATAGTTGTATATATACACATTCATATAAATAAATGTTTCAACATTTTAGCCAGAAGTTGACATGAGCAGGTTAGAAGCAAAAAGGGCATTTGTATCTGACTGTACATTAAAGGTTCACATATGTTTCTCTAATTAAATTTACATTTTTTGGGGGGTCACAGCTATCCAAACCCCAAATGGGGTCACAAAGAGTCAGACACAATTGAAATAACACAACAATTATCAAATAACTATTTGAGTCTGGGGAGAGGGAAGCAGAAAATAGCTGACTCCATTAAGTTGTGGGGACACAATTTTCACTTGATTCACACCTCCCTCCCCCAATATTTAGCCTATCATATAGATTTCTGAATGATCCCAATATCTTGTTCATCTACCACCACCACCATCACCTTGCATTCTTTTTTTTTCCCTGCAAGTACTTGGTGCATTAAACATTTTAGTATACAGAGGGTATAAAGGTCTAGGAAATAATCATTGTGGACCTAATCTGGTTAAGAGTCAAAGTTTTTATATCAAAAGTTGCCAATGCCAATTTCTAAGCCATGTTAAACTTTCATATATATATATATATATATTTCATATATATTATATATGAAATATATATATACATCTTCACTGAGTGGAAATTAAGTTAAACTTCCCCCCAAATTTCTTCATTTCTGCAGTTATTTTTATCAAAAACTTGGATTGCTTTACCATTTAACATAGTGATATATGCATTGCAGGAACTAAATAAACTCTGATTTGAAATGGATTCTCTATTCTTACCCTGTAAGAATATATGCCTAAGAAACTGATCTTGCTAAGTTATACATTATAAGAGGTGATGACATATCCAATTCTCATGAAATTTCTCAGGGATTTGGAGTTTAAACTTCTCTGGGAAAGGAGTCAATGCAAAATGAATACTTTAATGAAGCAGCTGGATTTCTTAATAGGGATGCAGGGCTGAATGTCACATGATTCTGCACATTTGAGGAATTTAATAAGTATTTATTGAATGGCTTTTACTTGGAACTCATACTAGAGATCCTGAGACTTCAATCATGGTCTCTGATTACGAAACGTAAGCTTTGATCAGTGACTTGTCCCTTAATTCTTTAAATGTAGTTTACCAGTATTTTTGTTATCAGTTGCTAGAGTTTTTAAAATTCTTTGGAAATGCTTTAGTGTTAGATCCTTCTAAAGTGTCTGGTGTTAAAAAGAGATATGGAATGATTGAGATGGAAATGGCATCAGTTCTTAGTTATGGTCAGATTTGATGCTAGATGTTCCCTGTCTATTTCAGGTTCTTTTTTTCTAAAATTGTAAAATAACGTTCTACTATTTATTGAAAAAAAAAATGGCTCATTTCCACCAAAATTAAGTGAACACGTAGATCAAGGCTGTCCAAAATGTGGCTTAGGGGCCCCAAGAGGCCCACAGTGAGATTTATGCAGCCCACCTACACGCACAGAAATTTACATAAATGCTTTAGTAAAGGAAACCGAGCTACCACTGAGCTCTCACTAAAATTGAAAATCAAAATATATTGTCTATTGTTTCTACAAAAACCTAAGGTTTGACAGCCCTGATGTAGATCATTTCCTTCTCACTTTGCTTCAAGAAGACCTCAGATCAAGTTGTCTTTCTTTCACATACTAATTGTTTGAGTATTCCCTTCATCAGAGAGGACTTGCAAGGTTGGGCAATCTGTAGCCTTGAGGCCACATATGGCCTTTTAAGTCCTTAGATGCAGCCTTTTGACTGAGTCCAAGTTTTACAGAAAAAAAGAATCATTTTATTAAGGGGATTTGTTTTGTGAAGTTTGAATTCAGTCAAATGGCCCCACTTAAGTACCTAAAGTGCCACGTGCAAAGCGGATAGAGGACAGGCACAGATGCAAATTCTGTTTCTGACATACTGCTATGTGGATAAGTCTTAACCTGTTGGTGACCAAGGTAATTCTTTAAGATTATAAGTGATAAGAGTGACTTGCTTTTCTCTATGACTTGAGCCAATTTCTAAAATGGATGCAATTCTCTACATCCGTAATGACACAAGGAAAAAAGAAAAATATTGCCCCCTTCATAAACAGCACACCTCTAATACCTTAGCATATGTATATATACTAAGTATATATATATATATATATATATATATATATATATATATATATATATATATATATATATATATATATATATATATATATGTATGTATATGTATATACACATGTATATATATATACACATGTATATATATATATATACACATGTATATATATGCATATATATTCAAGAGTGGATTAAAAAATCATTAGTTAGTGGTTAGCTTGCTATACCTTACAATCTGCCTTTTAACTTTATCATTCTGCCCTCATCATTCTGGTCTTTCCAAAGTCACTTATGATTTCTTAGTTGCCAAATCCAATGGCCTTTTCTCAGCTCTTATTTTTCTTGACATCCTGCAGCTTTTAGCACTGGTATTCACTTTCTCCTCTTTGATATTCTCATTTTTCTTGGTTTTGGGGACACCATTGTGTCCTTGTTTTCCTTTTACTTATTTGATTGCTCTTCCTCAATCTCCTTTACTGGGTCCTCCTCCTCCAGATCATGTCTGTTAAACATAGGTTTACCTCAGGGATCTGTCCTGAGCTGTCTCCCCTTCTTTCTCTATGCTATTTCACTTGACAAACTTATTCGGTTCCCATAGATTTAATCCCTCTGTTGAACTCCAATCTCACATCTCCAACTACCTTTCAGACATTTAGACCTGGATGTGCAATAGACATCTTAAACTCAATTATGTCTACAAGAGAACTTATCTTTTTCCCCCTAAACCGTCTCCTGCTCCCACCTCAATTATTATTGTAGAAGGCAATACCATCCTCTCAGTCTCTGAGGCTCACATAGTAGTTCTCTCCCAGCCCCGCCACCTCACATCCTGGATATCCAAGCTATTTCCAAGCCATGCTGTTTCACATGTGCAACATCTCTCAAATATGCCCCTTTCTCTGCTCTGTCCCACTGTAGTGGAGGCCGTCATCAACTCATTCCTTGATTATTGCAATAGCCTAAACGTGGTTGTGCCTGTCTTAAGTCTTTCACCACCTCAATCTATTTTCCATTCAGTGATTTTTCCTGAAACTTAGAACTAAGCATATCAAAATCCTCTAGTCGATATACTCCTTTGGCTTCCCATCGCCTCCATGAGCTAATACAAAATGCTCTGTTTGGTAGTCAAAGTCCCTCATAACCTAGCCCTCTCCTACATTTTCAGTCTTAAACTTACTCCCTGACACAGGCTCTTCAATCTAAGTGACACTGGTTTCCTGGCTGTTCCAGAATAAGACAATTCCATCACTTGACACTGGACATTCTCTCTGGTTGTGCCCTGCCCCCATTTTTAGGATATTATCCTTCATCTGCTCTGACTACTGATCTCCTCAGCTTCTGTTAAATCTCAGCTAAAACCCCACCTCCTACAAAATGTCATATCAAACCACTCAATTCCAGTGCTTTTGCTCTATTATTTCCTATTTATACTGTATATAGTTTGATTTCTTTTTTTTTTTGGAGTGTAGAAGGCAGGACAATTGGGGTTAAGTGACTTGCCCAAGGTCACACATCTAGTAAGTGTGTCAAGTGTCTGAGGGGGGATTTGAACTCAGGTCCTCCTGACTCCAGGACCAGTGCTCTATTCACTGTGCCACATAACTGTGCCTATAGTTTTATTTCTACATATTTGTTTGCATTTTGTCTCCTCATTAGACTGTAAGCTCCATGAGCTAGGGACTATCTGTTGCCTCTTTTGGTATCTGTAGTGCTTAGCACACTGCCTGGCATCTAGTAGGTATTAATATATGTTTATTCATTGATTTATTTCTTATTTGTAGAATTCTTCACCTCTCCCTACCAACAGCTGGCAACTCAGAGAAATATCTTTGTGCTCTCTTCTCAGCAGTAAATTATAACAGATAGCAAATATATTTTCTCTACTCTTTATTTTTTTCTCAATAGTAAACCATAATAGTTAATAGAGTATATTTTCTCTATTTCTTCTTCTGAGAAGATGGTACCCCAACATCTCATGTGGTCAACCAGTTTGTCCTACAAGAAGTAACAATGCAAAGAGACAGCTATAGTCTTTCTTTAACACAATGCTGAAATCTTTTTCTCTCTCTAACCTTTTTTGACTCAGGATTTGGATCCTCTCTATGAATGAACTGACCTTAGCTTATCATCAGTAACAAAAACACAATGATTTTCTCTTTATAATAAAAAGAATTGTATTTGTCCCATAATAGCAGAGTCATTCTGGTGTCAGTATTTTCCCGGTTATTACCCATAATTTCTACAGATTCTTAATTTCTCCACGTGCAAATTACTGAAGTAGAGTGTTCTCTGTTTGCTATCATATTCTACCTGCAAATAAATAACTAACCCAGTAAGTTCTCCTCTAAGTACTTTAAAGCAGTATATCCAAACAAATAAATTGTCAAGATATGTCCCCTATACATTTGCCTCCTTATTTTCATCTCAGAACATTAGAATACTGTGTTGGTAAGCAAAAGGGCCCTTAGCACTTAGTTCAACCAAGTGCCCTTGAAGAGTTTGGCTTTTGTTTCCTTTGATTAATTCAGTGTATTTCATTGAGTCTTACTAGGTGCTAAGTCCCAGGCTCTAACCCCTATTAGGTGCTAAATCTATTTGAGTGTGAACCTCCAAGGGTCCTAAGGGGAGGTGCTAACTCAAGAGCCAGTCATAGGAGCCTAAGTTCTGGTCATTCAGATGACATTTGATGACTCTGAAATGCTATAAGAAGAGAAGACAGAGCCATTTGCCAAGGGCTGTCACTTGTGCTGGTGCGCTGCTGGGGAGACTCCAGGCAGCTGTAGCTAAGAGCCCTCCAGCTCATAACCCGGATGTTGGGACTTTGTCAAACTCTGGTAACTATGTATTGGGATTTGAATCAGACAAGGTCTGTCTGTCAATGTTTGTACTTTGTATTTTGCTCTGAAGTTCAGGGTGCTGGCTTTTTCCCCTGAACTAAGTGAGTGATATTTGTATGCTGGATTAAAATAAGCTTGCTAACCCCTTAAACATTGCTTTCCTTAGTGAAGCAGATAAAAAAGAACCTGGGTTTTTGCAGCGTGCTGGCAGCCTTTTTGTTGTTGGGCTTGTGTTGGTCTTTCACCCCCACAACAGCTGCTAGACGGATTGCTGAAACAAATACACACCATATAAGGGCTATTTGCCAAAAGGGATATAGTACCAAACATCTTTGACTTTGGGGATCCCCAGTTTTCCCACCCCAAACATCTGCTATTTTCTCATTTCTATGATCAAGTGAGGAAAAAAGATGTAAAGTTGAATACAGGCAAGAAGGTCATTGTTTCTACTAAGGGCCTAGTCATTTTTCTGATGCTTCATATGCAGATATATATTGCTATTCAAAGCCTAAGCATGTTGATCTCTCCCTTGTAGAATTATATGTAATAAAGTGAAGATATTAGACATAAGAACATATATATGTACATATATACACAGATACATATACATATATGTAATTGCAGCCTAAATTGCTATTCCTATGCTAATTACTCCTTTAGCATATGAATTTTTAAAATATTCATTTTAATTGCAAAAATTATGTTTCAGTGGATCAGTGTATTCTGAAATCTGGTGTATTATGATTTATCTTTTTTTGTGGACTAAAATATATTTACACATTTTCCAGAAGTACAAGAATTAGCTGAACTGAATGACTGAAATATGAGCATATAAGTTTGTAAAATCCCTCTGTCAGCATATAAATGTGTGGAAGATTTTACACAATTCACATCCCACTACAAAAGCAGAAGCACACCATGTTTTTATGTGGTTGATTTTTAAGATGCTTGAAAATACTGTACATCTATTCTATAGTACAACAAAACATATTTTTTAATAAAAAGTAAATCTCTCAATTTGGGCATTAGGGTATTGGGTGTAATGAGGGAGATTATTACTACAAATGTAAATGAAATCACACAATTAAAGCAACAACTTGGGTAAAAAAAAGACAAATAGTCAATACCACATATTCTGACAAAATACTCTTTATCTTCCTAAAAGAACTACAGGACTAAAAGTTGATATGATTCCTGTGGAAGAGAGAAAGGGATAGGAATACCACTTATAGTGGATTGTCAATAGAAAGTTATGATAAAAAAGAAACTTTGCTCTAGACTCAGAGGAGGTGCGTTCAAGTTCAGCTTCTGATGTTTTCTATCTCTGCAACCAGCCTGGGCCTCAGTTTTCTCCTCTGCTGAAGAAGAAGGTTGGAGTAGGTGGCCTGTAAGCCTCTTTTTAGCTCTAGATCTGTGATGGTAGATCTCTAATAGAGTGGACCAGAGATCTTTGCTTTGCCCTAAGTAGATGATAATAGATAGATCAAAGTAGATGATACAATCAGGATCAAAAAAAAAAAAAAAACTTTGCCAGGTAGAACATTTAGACAATCTAATAAAATGGAATTCTTAGAGATAAATGTGTTCTTACACTTAACATCAAACAATCATCTTCATAAATGCAAGATAAGGTAGATATGGCTAAATATCAATTTGTCAGAAAAAATATCTGGGAGGATTAGTTGAATGCAAAATGAAGATGTTAAAGACCATAAAATGGTGGGAAAAATTAGCTTAATATGGTATGGTTTTTCAGTTTTGCATTAGGATAAGAAGAGCTGTCAAAGAAAAGGAGGTGATAATACTTCTGTATTCTGCACTGGTAAGATCGTGTATTAAATGTTTTGTTTGATTCTGGATTAAAATTTTACTTAAGGTATTGATTAGCTAGATGATGTTTAGAAGAACAAACCCAGAATAGTTCAAAGCCTTTAGTCCATGTGTTTTAGAGATTTATTCAAGGAACTAGGTATGGTTAACTCAGAAAAAAGACAAGTCTGGACATATGATAGCTGTCAAGTATTTAAAGGGCTGTCATGTGGATGAGATTTTAAACTGTCTGATTGATATTCATTCTTGTAAGGTTTGTTGTAATGATGATTCTTTGAGTGTGGGTTAGAGAAGATGACCACTGAGAACTCTTACAACTCTGAAATTCTGACATTCTGTGGGGTCTGGCAGGGTTAACCATATTCCCCTTTTCATCATGGATACTACATTTCTACAGTAAGAGATACATATACACACATGGGTATTGTGTGTGTGTTTGTGTGTGTGTTTGTGCATATCTGTATGTGTGTGTGAAAAAAGAGGGGGAGAGAGGGAGGGAGAGAGAGAGAGAGAGAGAGAAAGAGAGAGAGATTTTGTATGTGCATAGAATTTTACCATAGATATAATTTACCTGTGTTTTAGCAAATCCATGATTCTTATGGAAAATATAGAGAATTGTGAGGTAGACAATAGTGTAATCATAGGGATTCAAAACTGTCTTAATTTATGACACAATATCATTTTTAAATGTTTCTAATAAATTACCACTGTAATCTATTCTTGGAGCTGTAATGTCAAGTTTGTTTGTTTGTTTGTTTGTTTAACAATGTCAGGTAAATACATTGTAAGAAATGGGAGGAGGAGTGTTGTTTCCACAGAACTGAAAGTGCACTTCCTCCCCTCCCCCACCCTAGCTTTAGCAGAAACCAGGCCTCAGGTCAGTCAGGTGAAAGGTCAGAAGCTTGTATGCATGCTTAAATGAACCACTTGAGGAGAGCATGTTGTAGGCAGTAAGGGGGTTGTATCTGGCCAATGAAGAGCCTGTTGGGAGACTCAAGGTGAGGGTCTATTAAAGGACTGGCATCCATCTGAGTCCTTTGTACTTTCTCCTGTACTCTGTTCAGGGCAGGTTCCCATTTATTCAGAGGGAATAAATGTAAATGATAATTAAAATGTTCCTGACTTCCCAACAAGTCTTGCTTATTCCTAGACAATGTGAGTATATTTCTAATAACATAAATGAAACCTATCAGATTTTCAGATGACCTGAAGCTGGCAGGTCATATTAATACATTAACAATAAAGTAACTTTTAACAAGTTCATTGTAGACTAGAATCTTCAACTGAAAATAATGAGATGACATTTAAAAGGGATTAATATAAAGCTTCATATGTTGATATATGTTGCAAAAGCTCATCTGAAAATGTTTTGGGAATATTATGGTACTGCGGTTTCAAAATTAGACAATAGTGTGATATGACAGAAAATAGAGAGTACAATTTTATTCTATATTGCAGGCATAGTCTCCTGATAACTTTGAAGTATTAATGTTCAATATTAGATTCTCCATCTTAGGAAGTACATTAATAAGTTGAAGATAATACAAATAATGGAAAGTGGGTATAGCAACAGTCCAGCTAGCAGCTACTGTAGCTGTGTAAGACCAATAACACAAGCATACACAAGGGCTGCTAACACAGTTTCTTTGATCTGCTTTTCTAAGGAAAGTAAACAATCTCAGATTAATCGAACATACATATATCAATCACTTAGTTCAGGGGGAAAAGATCAGCCCCCAGAACTTCAAGGCAAATACAAACAGAAATTACAAACATCAATACATAGGCCTTGTCTGATTCAAATCATAATATATTGTTACCAGAGAAGCACCAATATCTAACTGGGTTACAAAGCTGGAGGGAGTGGGTTCAACAGCTTGCCTAGAGTCTCGTCATCCACATTATTTCAGCGAGTGCAGCCCCAAAAGTCAAAGGCCAACCTTGAATCTTACATACCTATCTCAGGGCCCTAGGGCACTTGAGGCTCACCATTTAGAGTGTGAGAAATCAATGTGAGAAAGCTTCAACCACCAGCACCACGTCATATACAATTCAATGACTCTTGATCACCTCAGTACTGAGAAATACTCCAAAGCAAAGACAGCAAAGGTTTCCCACCCATTCAAACAAAGGGGAGACTTGATAGTCTTAGCATCCTGAAAGGGCAGAACAGGGAAAAGTCTGATTGCTGTAACAGCAGGGTAATGAAGGGTCTTATGATCAGGCCATAAGAAGCATGGTTAAAGCAGGTAGGGACATCTAGCCTGAAGATAAAAATCCTAGGATGGAAATGATAGTGGTATTCAACAATTTGAAGGACTATTATGTAAGGAAGTGATTAGACATGTCTTGGTGGCCCTAGTGGGCAGAACTAGGGGGTGGGGGATGGATAGAAATTCAAGAAAAGCAAGGTTTGGCTTAGTGAAAGGGAAAACTTGCCAGAAATGAGAACTTTTCAAAATTAGACTTCATTTTTGGAAGCCCGTTCTAACTCTGTGGAGGACTTCAAGAATTAATGCCAACAATTAGTAATATTTTAAAAAGGATTTTTACTCCAGTGTGAATAGAATTAGACTTTTGAAGTCCCTTAATATTTCATGATTCTGCATAGCCAAGACTCAGGTATAAATTCATAACATGGCAGTTACATGGCACAGTGGATACAGTGCTGACTTGGAATCAAGAAGGCATAAGTTCAAATTTTACCTGAGATACTTATTACTAGAGTGATTCCCACTTAGGTCAATTAATCTCACTTTCCTCATCTGTAAAATGTAGGAATTGGATTCACTGCTTTTTTAGGTAATCTTATATATATCTAAATATATGACACTATCCTCCATTTGGGGCTAAATAGTGCAGTGGATAGAGCACTATGCCTGAAGTTGGAAATGCCTGAGTTCAAATCCAGCATCAGACACTTAGTGGGTGTTTGACCCTGGACAAGTCACTTAACACTTTGCCTCAGTTTCATTATTTGTCAAATGAGTTAGAAGAGGAAATGACAAATCACCCCAGTATCTTTACCAAGAAAACTCCAAATGGTGTTATAAAGATTTGGACATGACTGGAATGACTGAACAACAAATCCTCTATAGGTATGCTAGCAAATTTTTAATAACTGATTATTAGGGAAAAAAATGTACATATATTGTACTTTTAAGTTTAAAAAAGTTAACACTTTCATAAGTTTAGACAATCAACAAAACAATGAATCAAGCACTGAACTATAGAGCTTGCTGGTTTCCAAGTTATAAATAAGTGCTCACATTGAAAATTTAACAATTGACTCTCCATACCCGGTACCATCTGGCTCCAACACATTCTGGCAGTATCATTCTGTGAACACTATAAACAAACAAAGAAAAAGGGTTAGAGAACCATTTGGTGAATGATCGGCAAATCCAATACTGAAAGGTGTTCTTGTGTGTGGGGGTGTGTTGTTGTTGTTGTTGTTGTTGTTTCTGCCCTTTTTGTTGAAATACATAGCTATTGGGATGCCACCTCAGTAGGTATCGGTTCAGCAAATAGAAAGATTTCATGCAGCTGCTCTTGTAAAACAGTGTATGGGTTGCATCACTGAACAAAGCTCAAAACAAAAACCTTCCTGCCAAAGTAAGTGCATCCTAGGAGGCTTTGTGATCACTGAATGGAGTGATGATGTCTCTTAGGCACTGGCATTTCTCCAAGAGCTCTACACATTGACTTCACCCTTCCTGGACAATCAAACCTTGTACTACAGCTGTTCATTCCATGTTACAATAAAAATACTTTCTTTTTGCTCATTCTTTTGCTTGTAAATTAAAGGAGAGTGAAAGCATTAATTTTGTTTTTTTCTTGTTTGAGGAAGAAAACAGTAGATTTAGAAGGTGTTGTAAAACAAAATCTACATATTCCTCAACAATCACACCACAACTGTAGGGAAATCAGCACAGCCTACAAGTTGATTTTGTTAATCATTTGATACCTATTTTGCTGCTTTTTTCAATTCAATAGGCCTTTATCAAAATGATGTCACATGTATTGGATAATTCTAAACACTTGGAGAAATTCAAATTACAGATTAAAAAAAAAAACAAAACTGGTCACTACCTTCATGTAGCTTTCAAATTGAATAATACCTTCATCATGTGACTTCATCATGTCCTATTTCTCAACGTACATAAAGTTTTCATACTCAGTGTTTATGTCCATCCTTCCAACCAAGATCTAGACGTTATAGGTTAAAAGAAATGTGGATGTTACTCAGCACAGCTACACAGTTTCCTTATTGTAGTTTTATAATTGTCATCAAAACAGAAAATTTATTGGGTCATAGAATCATTCATTTAGATAGTTGTGCAAGTTTAGATATAACAGATCTATCTCATTTTATAAATGGGGTAATTAAGGCCCAAAACTTTGAATGACTCAGGATTCAAACCCATGTCCTCTGAATCCAAATTCAATGCTACTTTGATTACCTATGCTGGTTCTATTTGAATACAAATTACACAGTATTCCCACTTTTCCTTATGTCTATACTTTTGACTGCCTTTTCTGATGAGGGCACAGTCTCTGGGAACCCCCTTGAATCTGGAATACAGTCTCTGGGAGCCTCCTTGAATTCTCCTTGAATCTTCCAACTAGAGCTGGCCTTCCCCTAAGGCCATAAGCCTTACATTATCATTAGGCCCAAATCTCTACCTAGCCTTGCCCTTTATTGTCCAGCTACATCCCACCCTTGATACTATCAATATCCAGGCCTTCAGCTACTTCCCACCCTTAATCCCATTCTCTTGGTTCCTGGACTCTGGCCTCATCTCGTCCTCCTTAGACTCTTCCTCAGGACCCTCCCTAAAGCCCTCCTCTAATCACCCCAGACCACCCTTCAGTCCCTCCTACAATCTTTGTGTATATAATCTCCTTCTTCCCTCCATGAAGGTGTTCAGATTCAATCTAGCCTAGTAGATTGAATCTGGCCACCTTGTGAAAATAGGTGTCACAAAGGGTGGGATTTCTTAAGACAACCCATTATGGTGAATCCCTAATAAACTTTGTCTTTTCCCTTGGCTGAGAAGGCTTGAGTTGAATTATTTTGGCAGGACCCAACGTGTTGGTATTTTGGGGTCACAAGCACCCCTAGAAACATATGGTTCCCTACCATCATCATTTTGCTTTAACCTCTTCATTTTCAGTAATGAGATTCCCCTGCCCTTGAATCTGAATCCTAGTACTCTTAGAAATACTTTATGTATTAAAGATTGAATAATATGCACTAGTTATTCATACCTTGATCAATAACACACATTTTTAATTCCTATAAAGTTTTCAGACTGTTAGACTTCCTCTATTCCTACTGACTTTTCAAGTGCTTGAGGCCCTAAAGATGCCAGTATCTCTTATTTGTCACCTCCCTCTGTATTCCCCTTAAAAGGAGGGATTAAAAGCTCTGATTATGCCACAAAAACTTCCATCCACACTCTCACAGTAACTTTGAAAATGACCAAGGTGATAATGCTGCTTTGCATTTTGGATTATGAAAACATCTGGCTATAATTAGATGATAAGCAAAAACTTTTTGCATCTTGTTAAGATTTCAAAAATTTGTTCTTCAAATATATTTCTAATCACAAAGGTAAGGGAATCCAACCAAGCAGAGGAGATGTACACAGTGATTGAAAAGACCAATTGACCTTAATTTTCCACTCAAATTTTCATGACTATTTAGCAGTATTCTTAGTACCTTCAACAAGTAGCGTGTTGTTAAAAAAAATACCATTTTATTCATAGACATCAGATCCCCAACAGTGTAAAAATAGCCATTTGAGATAAGCAAGTATTTAGCATTAATGAACTGGCACAAAAGACTAGAAGGAGCAGCAGTTCCATTAGCATTGATTTCTCACTTGTCAGGGCTCGTGATGGATTTAGTCTAAGCCTCTAATCTAAGAGCTAGCATCATCTAGTGGGCAGAACACAAGATAGAACATAGTTTAATTTGGTCTAGTCCAAAATACAGCACTGAATTCCATTCAGAAATTATATCACAATTCTTGACGTGCAAGTGATAAAGTTTAATTGCACAAAATATTAAGGATGTTGAGATACTCTTTGGAATGAAGGCTTGGAAAACATTTGGAAAAAGGCATTTTCTATATAGAAAGGGGAAAGAGTGGGGAGTGTATAGTATGAAAATTCAGGTTAATTCCATAAGTATTAATTAAGCAAACACTGTGTAAAAATCACTGTGCTACATACTGAGGATAAAACCTCAAAACAAAAAACTGTCTCTGCCCCTTAAGGAGCTTCTTTATTAAACTACAGGAGAGGTATACCATTTATCCAGAGGCAGTCATGTTAGACAGAAATAGGGGGAAGTGGGTTGTGAGAAAGGGTCATGATGGTTGAGGGGCTTTCAGAGGTTATTGGCACGGGTCAGGAGTGGGGGGAGGACTAGTGTGTTTTTTCCCATTTGCACTTATTGAGAATTGAGAATGGGGACAGGAAAGAGTGCCTATTTCTGTTGTATGGCTGCTTTCTGTACCTCACAGTCTTCCACCAATCTAGACTACCACCTGGTATGTTCTCTACGAGGAGGAAGCGATCTGTCCCTTCCACAACCCATACAACGTGTTGGAGAGTGCTAATAGCTAGTTTTGCTTCACTCTTAGTGAGTGAGAATAGGCCCACTTTATATAACTAAAGTAACCAAATGAAAGGCAAAACAGCTATAAAATATGCTGCGATGCTTCACAGTAAAGGAAGAAATAGAGACTAATAGTCCTGAAGAAAAATATTTTTAAAAGGTCTCAACAATGGAGCCTGTTTATGTCAATTTAAAAGCATCTCAATAGGAAAGATCAGAGTGCCAGTATATACAGGAAGAGTTTAAGAAAGTTAATTACCTCTGCTTTTAGTATGGCTTTTAGAGTTCCATATTTGGAGTCAAAAGGCCTAGAATCAAATTCTGACTGTGCAATTTAATACACATGTGACCCTGAACAAATCACTTAACCTCTTTGTGCCCTGTTGCCCATCTGAAAAACAAAGAGGTCAGAGTGGATGTTCTCTAAGGATACTTCTGTTTCTAATTCTATTCTCTTTTGCTGCTATTATCTGTGTTTGTTTTTATTATTTTTTAAGATTTATTATTTTTAAAATGCTCTGACATAGTTTTACCCTAGAATATATTAAGAAGTGATGATGTAATTGTATTGGATATTTCTTTTTCATTTTATTTTTCTTAATTAACAAGTATTTGTTTCTACCTCCTTTGGTTTAAAAGAAAAAACTATAATAAATAAATACATAACAATTAATAATAATAAATAATAAAATAAATATTCATGTTGTCCATATGCTAAATTATATGTTTGATTTTATATATTTTCTCACCCAATAATGTGCCAAATAGCACATAAATAAAATTTAAAAGAGACAGAGTCTGGGGCCAGACTTTTCCCATCTTCTAACCTCTTTAGCTTTAATTACAGCTATTTCTACTCCTCTCTCTTTCTCATTTCTGAAAGGTCCCCAAACCCCTGTCTCAACATGTTGTTTTTTTTTTCTTGGATATAAGGGATAGGGAGGGTTTCACAAGTACTCAGTCATAACAGCTTTTGGCAATAAGGCAGCTGGAAGATAATATAATCCATTATTTGACACCAGAAAACCAGATCTGTGAGATCCTGGTCCAGGTTTTTGTTGTTGTTTTGTTTATTTGTTCGTTTAACTACTGGAAGAGAGTCTTCGGGTTCTCACCTCATGATTAAGTAAATGGAAGAAAATATATCCTGGGTGGAAAAAATGTTTTTTAGCAGATGCATGAAACACAGATCACACTATTGTTTCCAACATTTTGAACACTATCAATGATAATACTATGACAGAGCTGGAAATTACACTTAAACTTCAGAGGCTTCCCCCCACCCCACTCCTACTCTATTTAACAGCAACACTGTGTTGCCCTCACAACTTTAAGTCAGCTAAACCAGGAAAGAGGATGTTAAAAGAACACAAAGATTATCTTTCTTTCCTTTAGCTGTTTGGTTCAGCATGTGCATGTGCGCACAAAAGTGGATGTATTTATAAACACCAGAACTTGAGAATTAAGAACAAGAAAACTTTTCATCAAGCAAAATATGGAAAATTATTAATTTTAAAAATGAAATTAGGGGATATAAAGGAAAAAGCATTTTATATTAAATTTATTTTTAGTTTACAACACTCAGTTCCATAAGGTTTTGATTTCCAAATTTTCTCTCCCTCCCTCTCCTCCCCACCCCAAGATGGCATGCAATTTAATATAAACTCTACATACACCTTCACAATAAAGATATTTTTACAATAGTCAAGTGGTAAAGAAGAATCATAACCAATGGAATGAACCATGAGAAAGAAGAAACAAAATCAAAAAAGAAAAACAAAATTAGAGAGAACAAATAGTTTGCCTCAATCTGCACTCAAATTCTCTAATTATTTCTCTGGATGTGGATACCTTTTGCCATCATGAGTTTTTTGGAGCTGAGAAGAGCCAAGTCTAACAAAATTAGAAAGCACAGATACCCTGGGTATCTGTATAATCATGTATAATGTTCTCCTGGTTCTGCTCCTCTCACTCAGCATCAGATCATGAAATTCTTTCCAGGTTATTATGAAGTGTGTCTCATCCTCATTTTTTATAGCACAATAGTATTGCATTACATTCATATACCACAACTTGTTTAGCCATTCCCTAATTGATGGGCATTCCCGTGTTTTCCAATTCTTTGCCACCACAAAAAAAGAGCTGTTATAAATATATTTGTACATACAGGTCCTTTTCCCACTTGTATGATTTCTTTGGGATATAGCCCTAGAAGTGGTATTGCTGGGTGAAAGGGTATGCAAATTTTTATAGCCTTTTGGGTATAGTTCCAAATTGCTCTCCAGAATGGATAGATCAGTTCACAACTCCATCAAAAATATAACAGTGTTCTTATTTTCCCAAATCTTCTCCAGCATTTATCACTTTGCTGTTTTGTCATATTAGCCAATCCGACAGGAGAGACATGGTACCTGAGAGGTGTTTTGATTTGCATTTCTCTAATCAAAAGTGAATAGAGCATTTTTCAAATAACTATCGATATCTTTAATTTCTTCCTCTGAAACTGCCTGTTCATATCCTTTGACCGTTTATCAATTGAGGAATGACTTGTATTCTTATACATTTGGCTCAGTTCCCTGTATATTTTAGAGATGAGGTGTTTATCAGAGACACTGATTGTAAAAATTCTTTCCTAGTTTTCTGCTTCTCTTCTAATTTATCAGAGAATAGATTGCTATAGTTGCTAACTACAGCATCTTGTGCACCTATCCTATCCCTCTGATCCGCCACTCTGTTTCTTATCCAGTACCAAGTAGTTTTGATGACTGCTGCTTTATAAAACAATTTAATACATGGTATTGCTAAGCTACCTTCCCTAGCATTTCTTTTCATTAATTCCTTGATATTCTGGACCTTTTGTTCTTCCAGATGAATTTTATTATTATTTTATCTAGCTCTATAAAAAAATTTTTGGTAGTTTGATTGACAAGGCACTAAATAAGTAAATTAATTTAGGTAAGATTCTCATTTTTATTATATTAGCTTGGCCTAACTATGAGCAACTGATATTTTTCCATTTATTTAGATCTGACTTTATTTGTGTGAAAAGTGTTCTGTTATTATGTTCATATAGGTCCTGAGTTTGTCTTGGCACATAGACTCTCAAGTATTTTAAAGTGTCTATGGTAACTTTAAATGGAATTTCTCTTTCTAGCTCTTGCTGTTGGACTTTGTCAATAATATATAAGAATACCGAGGATTTATGTAGGTTAATTTTATATCCTGCAACTTTGCTAAAGTCATTATTTCAAGTAGTTTTTTTTTATTTGATTCTCTAGAATTCTCTAAGTAAATGATGATATCATCTGCTAAGAGTGATAACTTAGTTTCTTCTTTGACTATTCTAATTCCTCCAATTTCTTTTTCTTCTCTTATTGCCAAAGCTAACATTTCTGGTACCAAATTGAATGATAGGGGTGATAATGGACATTATCATTCCTGATCTAATTGGAAATGCATCTAGCTGGAAAAAAGCATTTTTAAAATACCTAATAAGTGTCAGGTATTTCTCTAAGTGCATTATAAATGTTATCTCATTTGATCCTCACGATAACCCTGGGAGGTAGATGCTGTTATTTTTCTCATTTTATAATTTAGAAAAATAAAATAGATATTGTTCACAGAAATTCCCAGAGGTTCACTGCTAGTAAGAGCCTGAGGCCAAATCTGAACTCAGGTCTTCTTGACTCCAGGTCCAGTGATATATTCATTGTACTACCAAGCTACTTCATAGGACCTGTGATTTCACTGGACTCCAGTCAGGAGATTTCAGATGAGAAAACTCCCTCTACTAAAGCAAGTTGGTACCTTCTGTGAAACTTAAAGTCTTAGAGAGTTGCCTAGAACCCTAATAGATTTAAGTGTCTTTCCCAAATTCACGTAGACAGTAATGTGTAAAAAGCAATACTTAAATCCAGGTCATCCTGCCTTTGAGATCAACTCTTCATCTGATTAGACTTGCTGCCTAATGAAACATTTAATAAGCAGAATGTAGAGCAAAATGAAAGATAATAAAAATTGATCATATTTGTAATCAGGGACTGAATTAAAGTGTGTGTGTGTATGTGTGTGCGCGCATGTGTGTGTGTGTGTAGGGGGAGAGGTACAGATGAAATTTCCATAAAAACCAAAGTATATACTAAGATGAATTGAAAATTAATGTAAAGATTTCTCTGAGTTGTTTATTTTTATGACAAAAATGTGTTTGATGCCAAATATGGTGTTTGCACAATATATTAACATATTGGTGTAAGTATAGAATATAAATTGTGATGACTAAAATGTTTAAACATGTATGTATATATATATGAAACATATGTAATACTACTATTCTCAATCTCTATATAACTTTTCTACGTGCTCTGTTTAATTTCAGAATCCAATTAATGGATAAGGAATGAACTTGTATTTACACTTATCTTTAAGGCATGATGCTATCAATTTACTAGAAAGAAAGAAAAAAAACTTCAGGCTATAAAGCAGGGTTCTAAGTTAAAAGATCAGTTTTTGCACTCCTATAAAGTAAGAAGTATAGCATTGTGTTTTATTATTTTTTTCAAAATTGTAATTACATCAAAGTTATAATTCCATATCTAGATTTCCAAGACAAAAAAAAGAATGGGGGAAAGAAAGAGTGCTAGAAAGTTTCACAAGGATGAGATGCATGACTCCTTCATCTTGTTACATACTTACTTCCTTTACCCTCCAGCTTCCCTTCCCTTTTGATTTTTTTAAATTAAATTTGTGTATGCACATGTATAATTGTGTGTGTAAGAGACAGAGACAGAGAGATACAGAGAAAGAGATACACATAGACACAGAGACAGAGAGACAGATAAAGACTGGTCAACAGAAGAAGGTGAAGAACATGATACCATGGATGGATCATAAATCTTTGATTGATAGGGACATGGATTCAAAACCTTCCTCTGACACATACTGGATAAATGACCAGAGGTAATTTTATTAACAGATTAGTCCATACAGTGTATCACACACACACACACACACACACCCTGAATATGTGTGTGCATGTGTATATACATATACATGCATGCGTGTGTATATGTATATTTATGCATATATTAAGGCAACAAGGAAGAAAGAGGGGAGGAGGAAAATAGGGAGCCATAAAGAAGAGGAAAAGGCAGATGGAGAGATACAGAGAAACAGAGAGAGAGAGAGACAGAGACAGAGAGAGACAGAGAGACAGAGAGAGAGAGACAGACATACACAGAGAGAGAGAGAGAGAGAGGGAGAAACAGAGACAGAAACAGAGACAGAGAAATTCTGTATTCAAAATAAATATAAAATGTCTTGGATCATTGTATTGCTGAGAAGAGCTAAGCCTTTCAATAATATAAGCCAAATATAATATTGCTGTTGCTATTCTCCTGGTTCTCTTTGCTTTACTATTTACTATTCCAGGTTTTTCTGAAATCCTCCTGTTTGTCATTTCTTATAGCACAATAATATTCCATTACAATCATATACACAGCTTTTGTTAGTAATTCACCAATTGATGGGTATCTCTTTGATTTTCAATTCTTGGCCACCACAAAAAGAGCTGCTATACATATTTTTTTTGCAAATTTCTCCTCCCCCCCACCTTTTTTGGATGTCTTTGGGATATCGACCTAGCAGTGGTATCGCTGGATAATAGGGTTGTACAGTTCTAGGAGCACATTTCCAGATTGCTCCCCAGAATAGTTGGATCAGTTCACAACTCTACCAGCAGTCCATCAGTGTACCACTTTTCCCACATTCCCTCCAACATGCAACATTTCCCTTTTTCTGTCAATATGATAGGTGTGATTTGGAACCTCAGAATTGTTTAAAATTGCATTTCTCTAATCAATAGCAACTTAGAGTGGTTTTTTTTTTCCCCATTTGGCTTTGATTAGCTTTGATTTCTTGGTCTGAAACCTTCCTGTTCATGTTCTTTGACCATTTATTAATTAGGGAATGCCTTGTACTTTTATAAATTTGACTCAGTTCTCTGTATGTTTGAGAAATGAAGGCTTTATTAGACATACTTTTTGTAATTCCCTCCCCCCAGTTTTCTGTTTTCCTTTTAATTTTAGTAACATTGCTTTTGTTTATGAAAAAACTTTTTTTTTAAATTTTACATAATCAAAATTATCTATTTTACATTTTGTAATGCTCTCTACATCTTTTTTGGTCTTAAATTCTTCCCTTATCCATAAATCTGACAGACAAACTATTCCATGACCGTTCAATTTTTTTATGATATCACCTTTGATGTGTAAATCATATACCCATTTTGGCTTATCTTGGTATATGGTGTGAGATGTTGGTCTATACTTATTTTCTGTTATAATTTTCCAGTTTTCCCCAAACTTCTTGTCAAAATATGACTTTTTGTGCCAAAAGCTTGGATTTTGGGGTATATCATATACCAGATTACTAAGGTCATTTACTATAATTTGTACCTAATCTATAGCACTGATCTACCACTTTTTTAAAACTAGTATCAAATTCTTTTGCCAATTACTGCTTTATGAGATCTGGTATAGCTAGACTACATACTTTCACTTTTTTTTCATTCATTCTCTTAATATCCTTGAGCTTTGGTTCTTTCAGATGAATTTTGCTTAGTTTTAAGCTCTTTAAAATATTTTGATTGGTATGTCAGTGAATAAATAGATTAATTTAGATAGAATTGTCATTTTTATTATATAGACCCAGACTACCCATGAGCAACTAATATTTTTCCAGTTTTTTAGATCTGATTTTATTTGTGTGAAAAGTGTTTTATAGTTGTGTTGATATAACTCCTGGGTTTGTCTTTGGTAGGGAGACTCCCAACTATTTTATATTGTCTACAGTTATTTCAAATGAATTTCCCTTTCCATCTCTTGTTGCTGGATTTTGTTGGTAATATATAGAAATGCTGATGATTTTGTGGGTTTATTTTGTACCCTGCAACACCGCTAAAATTGTTCATAATTTCAAGTAGCTTTTAGTTGATCTTCTAGGATGTTCTAAGTAGAATATCACATGATATGCAAGGAGTGATAGTTTTATTTCCTCATTGCCTACTCTAATACTTTTAATTTATTTTTCTTCTCTTATTGCTATAGCTAATTTTTAGTACAAGATTAAATAATAGAGGTGATAATAGGCATCCTGGCTTTACTACTGCTTTTATTGGGAAGGCTTCTAGCATATCCTCATTACAGATAATGCTGTCTAAGGGTTTTAGATAAATATTACTTATAATTTTAAAGAAAGTTCCATTTATTCCTACGTTCTCTAGTGTTTTCAATTGGAATCTGTACTGTATTTTGCCAAAAAAAATTTCTGTATCTATTGAGATAACCATATGATTTGTTGGTTTTTGTTATGATATGGTGAATTATCCTAATAGTTTTCCTAATATTGAACAAGCCCTGTATTCCTGGTATAAATCCCACCTGGTCATAGTGTACAATCCTTGTGATGTATTGATGTAATATCTTTGTTATTATTTTATTTAAAATTTTGCATCAATATTCATTAGAGAAATTGGTCTATAATGTTTTTCTTTGTCTTGGCCCTTCCTGGTTTAACTATCAGCACCATATTTGTTTCATAAAAGAAATGTGGCAGGACTTTACCTATTTTTCCAAATAGTTTGTATAGCATTGGGATTAATGGTTCTTTAAATGTTTGGTAGAATTCATTTCTGAATCACTCTGGTTTGGGGGATTTTTTCTTTGGAAATTCGTTGATGGATTGTTCAATTTCTTTTTCTAAGATTAAGTTATTTAAGTACCTTATTTCTTTTTCCATTAATATGGGCAATTTATATGTTTGTAGAGATTCACTCGTTTCATTTGGATTGTCAAATCTGTTGTCATATAATTGGACAAAACACCTACTAACAATGGTCTTAATTTCTTCTTCATTGGTGGTGAATTTACCCCCTTCATTTTTGATACTACCAATTTGGTTTTCTTCTTTCCTTTTTTAAATCAAATTAACCAATGTTTTATCTATTTTAATGTATTTTTTTTCACAAAATCAGCTTCTTGTTTTATTTATTAGTTCAATGGTTCTCTTACTTTCAATTTTATTAATTTTTCCTTTTTTCATGATTTCCAATTTGGTGTTTAATTGGGGAGTTCTTGGATTTGTTCTTTTTTCTAGTTTTTTTTGTTTTTTTGTTTCATGCCAATTCATTGATCTACTGTTGCTCTATTTTATTGATGTAAACAATTAGATACACAAAGCTTCCCCTAAGTACCATTTTGGCTGCTTCCCATAAATTTTGGCAAGTTATCTCATTGATGTCATTTTCCTTAATGAAATTATCGATTGTTTCTATGTTTTGTTCTTTGACTCACTTGTTTTTGGATTAATTAATTTCTGATTAATTTTTGATCTCTCTCCATTGTCCATTATTGAATGTGATTTTTATTTTTTTATAATCTGAAAAGAATACTTTAGCAATTTCTCCTTTTTTGCATTTGGTTGTGAGGCTTTTATGTCCTAATACATCATCAGTTTTTGTGTAGGTGCCATGCATTGTCGAGAAAAAAAGAGGTATATTCCTTTCTACTCTCATTCATTTTTTTGAGAGATCTCTCCTATCTAAATTTCCCAGAATTTTATTCACCTCCTTCACATCATTCTTGTTTATTTTTGTGGTTGGATTTATCTAGTTATGAGAGGGGAAAGTCAAGGTCTCCTGCTAGTATAGTTTTATTATCTATTTCTTCCTGTAATGTAACTCATTCAAGTTCTTCAAAAATTTAGATGCTATACCATTTGGCAGATATGTGTTTAGTATTGATATGATTTCATCATCTATGGTAACTTTTAGCAAGATATAATTTTCTTCCCCATCCCTTTTAATTAGATTTATTTTGCTTTTGTTTTCTCTGAGATCATGATTCCTACCCTCTTTCTTTCCTTCAGCTGAAGCACAATAAATTCTGTTCTAGCCCCTTACCTTTACCTTTTGTGTATCTCTACTTCAGATGTGTTTCTTGGAAACAACATATTGTAGGATTCTCACACTCAATCCATTCTGTTATCTGCTTCTGTTTTATAGGTGAGTCATTCCATTTACATTTATAATTATGACTGTATGTTTCCCTCAATGCTCTTTTCCTATTCCTTATCCACCCCTCTTTCTTAGCCTCTAACCTTTTCCTCCTCACAAGTGTTTTTACTTCTAATCACAATCTTCCCCAATCTACTATGCCTTTTATCAGGTTTCCCCTCCTGTTTCTGCTGTCCTCATTCCTCTTTGCTTCCTTGTATGGTAAGATAGATTTTTGTATCCAACTGAGTGTGAATGCTATTTCCTCCTTGAACCAATCTGGATGAGAGTAAGGTTCAAGCTTTGCCCACCACCCTCCTCCCCCACACCTTCCCTTCCATTATAATAGTTCTTCTATGTCTCTTTTGTGTGGAATAATTTATCTCCATTCTACCTCCCCTTTTTCTTTTTCTTCCAGAGCAATTTTCTTTCTCTTCCCTTCATTTTGTTTTTTGTGTTATCATTCCATCAATGTCACCTTATATCCACTCCCTTTGTCTATATATACTCCCTGAAACTGCACTTATAATAATAAAGTTCTTAAGAGTTACAAATATTGTCTGGCCATATAGAAATATAGTTTAATTTATTAGATTTCTTATGTTTTCTCTTTTTTGTTCCTTTTTTATCTTTTTATGTTTCATTGGAGTTGTGTATTTGGAGGTCATTTTTTGATTCAGTTCTAGTCTTTTAATTAGGGATGCCTGAAAGACCTCCATTTCATTAAATATTCTTTGCCTGCCAGTATATCATATTCCAAGCCCTCTGGTTCTTTAATATGGAAGCTTCCAAATCCTTTGTAATCCTAACTATAGGCTCCACAATATTTGAATTTTTTTCTGGTTGCTTACAGTACATTTTTCCTTGATCTATAACCTCTGGAATTTGCCTATGATGTTCCTGGGAGTTTTCATTTTGAGATCTCTTTCAGGTGGTGATTGGTGGATTCTTTCATTTCTATTTTGCCCTCTGATAATTTCTTGAAAGATATTCAGGCTTTTTTTTATCATGACTTTCAGTTAGTCTGATATTCTTCTACTATCTCCCTTGCATCTATTTTCTAGGTCAGTTGTTTTTCCAATGAGAAATTTCACATTCTCCTCTATTTTTTTTTCCTTTTTTTCCTCTTGTTTTATTGTGTCCTGATGATTCATAGAGTCTTTAGCTTCCATTTGCTCAAATCTCATTTTTAAAGAATTATTTTCTTCAGTGAGCTTTTGTACTTTCTTTTCCATTTGGGCAATTCTATTTTTAGGGAGTTATTTTCCTCAGGAAATGTTTGTATATCTTTTACCATGCTATTATTTTTATGATTCTCTTGGATTACTCTCATTTATTTTTCCAATTTTTCTTCTACTTCTCTAATTTGCTTTTTCTGAAATCGTTTTTAAGTTCTTCCAAGAATCATGTTTAGGCCTGAGACCAACTTACATTTTTCTTGCAGGCTTCACATGCAACCATTTTAACACTATTGTCCTCTTCTAAGTTTATGCCTTGATCCTCCCTGTCACCACAGTAAATTTCTACAGATTCTTTCTTTTTCATCCATTTATTTTTTGCTCACTTTTTTCTGCCGTTTTTTGTAACTTCTTTTTTTTTTAATGTGAGGATTGGGCTCAGTTCTGCACTGACCCAAGCTTTTTGAGCTGGGCTCAGGGTCTTACTGTTTGCTTTCACTGGACTTTAGAGCTTAGCTGCTTGCTTTCACTGGAGAGTAGGCTTCCTTTGTGGCCTGTACTGTGGGGCGGGGCTTCCCTGTTGGCCTCCTTGGGTGTGTGGGTGAGTTGTTGTTCTAGAGGGAGGGGAGCTGTTTCTGGGTTGCCAGGAAAACAGGATCTCTCTAAAGGCAGGCCCCAGGGGTGGGGCCTCACCATTGGCCACCCAGGGGTGCGGCTTCATTACTGGTCAGCAATAGGGTCAAGGCCTGGCTTGTGACTTGTGCTGGAGGTGGGGTTGCTAGGGTAGGACCTTGCTGCCCTGCCAAACCACTCTCTTGCCTAGGCTGCCACTGGTTTGCAAGGGTGGGGTGGTCTTGCCAGTAGATTGTTCAGACCTTGCTGCTGACTCCCTGCTCTGAAGCTGTCTGCTCCTGGTGCTGCTGCTGCTCTTTGATCTTGCTCCCTCCCATCCCAGTAACACAGACCTTTCCTGCATTGATAGTAAGTTGCTTCTCTGCTCATAGATTAATTCTAAGGCTGTTTCCAAGTTTTTTGGAGGGGAATTTGGTGGGGCAGGGTGGAGGATGCTTCATAGGATTCCTTCTTCATTTTGTCATCTTGGTACTAGAAGTATTGTTGCTGCTTTTTAAAACCAAATTATTAGATGGATATAATATCACAGCATTTACAAAAGATCAGAAGGCCTCTGATATAGTCTTAATTTCCTTTCCTGAAAATAAATAACTGACATTCATACAATGTGACTATAAAATAAAATAGAAATCAAATAATTTTACATACTCTTCCTTGACTTCATAGATGAAATATGCAGGATTTTTAAAAAAATCTTTCATCATAATACCATAACAGATTAGTTGGGATGTTGTTGGTTTTTTGAGAATTAGCCTAATAAGTATCTAATGGCATTAACTCTCTTGAGCTGTAATTCTTTCACACTCTTAAAATACATCTAATCACCACCTTCCATTGATAAGATCCATATCACTAAAATGGAGAAAACAAATCTTTGAAAAAAAATGATTACAGAAATAGCTCAGATACTAAAAAGGGAAGCTTGAAATCTTATAATTCTGTCATATAAGGGGTGGAAGATTTTAGTTTTGTGATAGTTTTTTTTTTTTTTTTTGCTTCTGGTAGTTGAAATATAAGTATTTCATAGATGAATCTGTTTTCTTAAATAACACATATACATACATACAAGTATATGTGAGGTACTGTTGAGTGTGCCCTAAATCAATTATTCTCTTTTTAGAGAAATTTAATATGGTAAAGATAGTTATCAAGCTCACAATATCAACTTCATTTAGTATTTTCCAATTAATGGCAAGAGCTTATCAGTTTTCTATCTAGGAAAAAAAATCTTAGAAAAGTTCTGGTCTAAACTTTTCATTTTATAGATTAGCAAATTTAGATAGTAAATTGCCCAAATACAACAAATGAATTCCCAAAGTCATATATAATATATATTGCTAAGGTTTGCAAGTGTTACACATATATTATCTCATTTGATCCCCACAACAACCTAGTTGTTTCAACAATTTGGCTAGCAGCTGTTGTGGGGGTGAAAGACCAACACAAGCCCAACAACAAGAGCACTGCCAGCACGCTGCCAAAGCCCAGGTTGTTTTGATCTGCTTTACTAAGGAAAGCAATGTTAAGGAGTAAACAAGCTTACTTTAATTCAGCACACAAATACCATTCACTTAGTTCAGGGGAAAAAGCCAGCACCCTGAACTTTGGAGCAAATACAAGCAAATTACAAACATTGACAGACAGACCAAATACAATTCATAGTTACCAACATCTAAGTTCAGTCCGGGAGCTCATGACAAAGGCTGGCCCAGAGTCATACATGCCACCACTGCTGTGGATAAGAGCTCCAAAAAATAGAAATCCAACCCCTGGTTTTATATCTTTTTTAGGGTCAAGGGTGAGTCACACAAGCAACTCACCCATGTGACCTGAAATCATCACAAAGAGGCGACTTAAGCCCACGTGGTCTAAAAGCCTCTGATGTCCCAAACATGCCACTCAAACCCATGTAAACTAGGCCCTCCCCTGAGGCAAGGAGAACACCAAGGACTCCCAATATAACCAAGGAAACAAAGGCCAAACTCTTCAAGGGCAGTTGGTTGGACTGAGTGCGAAGGGCCCATTTCAATTGCCAACACACTTGTGAGGTTTATAATGTTATTATGATCATTGAACAAATGAAGAAACTGAGTCTTAGAAAAGTCAGGTGACCAAGGGTAACACTGCCAATAACTGCCTAAGAGGATGTTTACACTCATTTTCTGATTACAGATTCAGCAATGATGTACTATGCCCCCAAGATGCCAAACTCAGGCCCTATATCTCAAGAGCCTATTAAAAAATCATACCAAGTATCATAAACCACATTAAAAGTAATGATTAGTCACATAAATGTTGATCAATTACAATATAGCATTTTAAATTTCTATTCTTCTCAGAATGGCATTTTACCCTCAATAATTTCAGTTAAATATTAAAACATAATTTTCTTGTTATGCTTTCAACCAATTATACAATAAAAAAATTTAATATAGAAATTATTAAGTGTCTACTGTGTACCAGGAACTGTGGTAAGTGTTGGAGATGCAAATAAGGAGAAAAGAGACAGTACCTGCCCTCAAGGAGAATATAAGGGAAGGGGACACAACATGACACAAGATGAAACAAAAAGGGAGGGGGAGAAAGTATTTGGTAAAGGGGTATGATGATGGTGGTGTGAATGCCAAAGATTGCAACTGATAGGAAATTATGTTATGTTTAATTAATGGGAAAACAGTAAGTACTAAAAGAAGAAAAAAATACATGTCCCATTACATATACATGAACCTCATTAATGATTAGAATCATATTAAATAAGAATGCCATACTCCAAGTATAATTAATAACATTCATTTATTTTGGTGAAAAAAATGAGCAAGAATGTGACTATCTTAGCTATTATTATCACTAGTGAAATACAGAATCTATGATTTTAAATGATTGTAGAAAACAACTTGACCTAGAATCTCTTATGCAGTAAAATATTTTTAAAATTAACCCATTTTTCCTCCTTATTACCACATTAAAATTTGAAAAATAAAAATATCAAAACAAAAACCTTGTAACAAATATTCGAATTCATCCATTGGAAAAATAATAAATCCCTCCCTTGGCCCTGTCCAAAAAATAGGTCTCATTTTGCACTCAGGGTTGCTCCCCTTTATATCAAGAAATGGGTTATGGCATTTCATCATCGATCCTATGTAATCTTGATTGGTCAAGAATACCTTCTACAACATCCTCAAAAGTGTTCTACCGAACATCTTAGAAAAACTGTCCTTTGAGGGAGTCTATTCCACATTTGGATAACTCTAAAAATTAGGAAAATTTTACTAACTTCATAGTAAATATGTTTCTTTAGTAACTTTCACCTACTTTACACTTCTTGATTCTCACCATCACTACAAAACTTGTTACAATCACTCAGCAATCAATCTTTCTATAAGATTTATTCCTCCAGTCTGTACCTCACAATCCATGTTCTTTCCATAGACATTCATTAACCTCTCAAACATCCTTTCTACTTTCTGATGGGATCCTTTATAAATCCTCAATCCCTCTCCTCACACCCAGAGACTTCAATACACAAGTTTTTGTTTCTTTAAGTACTCTGTGCTCCTAGTGTCATGAACTTTCTTCCCCTTCAAGCTCCTTCCAATTCTATTTATTCTCACCCCATCCTGACCTATTCTCTTATTTCTAATTCTTCCTATTGAAGCTTCAGGACCCAATTTAAATTTTACCTCCATAATGTTCTGCTCAATTATGCCCGCAGAAAGGGAGTCACTCTTCTTCTAAATTCAAATGATACTTTGATGAAAGTATAACATGTCCTGAATTATGCAGTATAGTTATTTGTCTACATATCTAATTACAACTACTAGACTGCATGTTCTTTTAGGGTAGGGATCTCACTTTTTGGATGATGAACAATTGTTTGAATGATTGAATGATGAACAATTGAATATAAGTATAAATGTGATCTAGGCTGAAGGAGTCATTAGAATGGTGTGGGAATAGCAGAAAAGGTATATAATAAGTAAAAAATATTAAAATTCACTCTGTAAAATCTTATTTGAAATTTTGATTTGTTTTTTTTTCTTGTAGTATGCCAGCAGTGGCAGAAAGGAAGAAACGTTTGTTCTTTTATTTTTCTATGTATGAGGCACATTACTAAAGATGATTGAGTTTTGAAACCATGCCAAGCCAAATTCACCGTATGTCACTTTAAGACTAGACACAGCAGATAAAATTGGCAAACAGACCACTAATTGGCTAAATGAGTAATCATGGAACCACAATACAACTCTTCTTGTTAATCTTTCAATTTCAAAGAGGACCACTGACACCATCAGGTGATGTCTTGACCTGTGCATGAGTGGGATTTAAGTGACTCAGGGATATATAAAATCATTAGTCTCACTCTCTCTTCCAGAGTCATCAAAGTCCTGTGGCAAGACAAAAGTCAGGGTGACTGGAGATGGCCTGGGATGCAGTGGATGACCTTGGTGTCTTCTATGTGTGACCAAGTTCTAAGCACTCCACAACAATACATCTATACATTTAGAACCAGATGACATCTTAAAGGTGCCCCTCCCCTCTTGCTTTGTTAATAATTGTATATAAAGGTTAGGCAATCAGCTCAAGGTCAAGTCAGAGAGCTGGAATCCAAATCTAGGTCCTCTGATATCAAATCTAATATTCTTTCTACCAAAATACCTGCTATACACTTTCTAAGCTAATGACCTCAGTCTCAGAAAAGACTATTGCTTTTAATGTTCTAGCAATTCAAAATAGTCAAAGAAATGATGAATATATGCAGGAAGATTTCATTTTACCATGAATTGGAAATCATTCTTCTTTTTTGTTTACCTGCATTCAATTCAGCAAGCATTTGTTGTATTGATATTTAAGTACAGATGACATAATCTGAGCAAGTTTTTAGGCAGACTATAGGTATTTAATGGAAAGAGAAAAGCTAGATATATAACACAGGAAATGATTAATGGAATAAAATCCTGCAGAATGCAGGAGAGTATGGGATATAGAATACAATATCCTCATTTAACTTATCTATCCAACTTATCCTATTAATGGATATCACAGATATTCACACTAGTGCACAGCACAACCCAACGTAAACAATTTCTCATTGGTAGGTGTTACTGTGTGTGACAATGGCCCTGAGCTCAGAGGGCTGTATGGGTACATTTACTCCAGTTGTGAGCAATTTTAATAGAAATACGTATTTCTGTCACTTCCAAAGTAAAAAGTTGAAGCTGATCCAGCATGTCAGAATCAACTGGATGACACATACACAGAGGTCTGATGAATATGAGGGGTGAGCCTGACACTAGCTCCCTATTAGTTTAAGTATAGGATTAGAACAAATTGAGATACTCATAGATCATTAAAAAAAATCTGTTAGTTTTTTGTTGTTGTTGTTGTTGTGCTTTTTGTTTTTGTCAAAAGAGGTTTGCTTGGCTCTGACATAATATTTAGTGAGGATACAGTAGCATTTAGCTTCAGGAGATACAGCAAACTCCCATTCCCTTTTCCATATGATGTAATATCAATTAAGTTGGGACTTTTTTACTGTTTTAGAATGATAACTTAATTAAGTGTCTTTGATTGAGCCTTACTTGGTGCCAAGTCCCAGGCCCAAACTCCTAATTAGCCAGGTGCTAAGCAGATGTGGGCGTGAAGCTCCTAAGGGGAGTTGCTAAGACCAGAGCTAATAGAATGGGCCTAAGTTCTGTTGCTCAGATGACATTTGATGACATCTAAAGAGCTGCCCAGTTCAGGGACCCAGATATTGATGCTTTTTGGTCTGTTTCTAATGTATGTTTGTAATTTGTTTGCATTTGCTCTGAAGTTCAGGGTGCTGGCTTTTCCTCCTGAACTAAGTGAATGGTATTTGTATGCTGAATTAAAGTAAACTTGTTAACCCCTTAATGTTGCTTTCCTTAAGTAAAGCAGATCAAAAGAACCCGTGCTGTCAGCATTCTTGTTGTTGGGCTTATTTTGGTCTTTCACCCCCACAACAGCTGCTAGCTGAATTGTTGCTACATACAGGAATCTTACTATCCTCAGGGCAAAATGTGGTGATTCAAGTGGTCTTGGGACATCTACAATTTTGGAAGGGCAAATCCTCATGTGCATGCATCCCTGAATGCTGTTTGGTAACCAGAAGGCCACATCAACATGGCCAGTGGCTGAAAGAAAAGAGACAAAATTTGAGTCTTACTCTATCCCTAGGTAAATCAAAATGTGGCTATGTTGTCTTTTAAAGGAAATTTAGTTTAACCCATTTGGGGAGGATAGGTGGAGTGAAACCAGTAGATATTGGCCTCATCAAAAAGTAGAGGGATTGGAATTAAAGTTGTTGAAGAGGCACAAAGAGTTGAGAGGTTGAAATGAAGTCAAGATGCCCCTGAAGTCAAGCCAGGGACAAAAAATAAATAAATGAACATGGGGATGAGAATATGGCCTAATATATTGTATCTAGAAAAGGTAAACAGGACCACATAACAAGGCCTTGTTCTTTGATTCCAGAACAGAGTTCATCTGCCCTCTGCTCTGGCTTAGGGCGCCCTTGTTGGTTATGGTAAATTAGGACTGGCAAGTATACTGCTTTTCAGAATAATGAAGTCTCACATGCTGGTGATTATAATAGAATACTTGGACATCTGAGGGGAATTTCCTACGTTGTAATACGCTATTTGCCTTATTCTCTATGTTCCTATGAATGGGGCAGACAAGTATTTTTTAGAAGACCTTCTACTTCTTTTAGGGTGAAGTGGAAGGAGAAGGAATAACACTTAAAACTTGCATTTTGCTATATGGAGTAGAACTAGCAGTCATCAAAAATAACACTTTCTGGTGGCCTTAACTGACAAGATGTTGCAGAAGCTCCTTTCAGATAGAATGCCATGGGAAAATTAGCTTTGAGGATCTTATATTGAAAGAGTTCTTCGGTTAGGGGAACTTTGTGATTAGAATAGAAAATCAGCACCATTCTACAAACACCCCCTAACTCACAGTGCTTCTAATGGTGCTACCTTTCCTTGTTAGGCTGTTGGAATAGTTTACTCTGGGAGGAGATTATTTTTTTCTAAATCGACTTTTATCTGGAACAATATTGGGAATGTGGTTGTTTATATAAAGACTGCAGAATTCTATATTAGAAGACACTCACATCAAACAAATATATTCCTCCCCAAGGTAAATATTTAATTTCTGTTTTAGGGCTCACTGATTAAAGAAGTCCATATTCATCTTGGAGTGTCACTCTAATTCTAATTATATTCTTAATTAGGCAAAATAAGTCATGTTGTAGCCCTTTATAACAATTAAAAAAAAACTACTCTCTCCATTACTACCATGGAAATGAAAAGTCAAATATCCAACTTGTGGTTAATATTTTTAACTTCACTCTACTGTAGTAGTAGCAAACTCAAGTAGAAATGGCTTGCTAAGTGCCACATGTTCACTTACAAAATCACAAATTAACATTTATGTTGTATTAAATTTTTAAATTTATTTTGTTAAACTTTACCCAATTACATTTAAATCTGGGTCAGGTACACTAAAAACATTTGTTGTTCCACCTCCCTGCCCCTCCCCCCACACACAAGGATAGCAGGTTTGGCACATTTGATCTACAGTTACTTACACTTCAATTATGAAAAATATATTGTAAATCTTCTCTTTATCTGATTTTACACAGGTGGCATCTCAATATACCCAATGACTGGAGATGAGTGAGGTCATATTGTAATCGTTTTCTTGAATGTTATATTCATTGTTATAATTACATTTGGTAACAGTGAAGAATAGAAGAAATGGATTCTGATGTCACTGTAGAGATATTCTGAGACCAGTCTCTGTTTAATGTTAGCATAAATTAGGAGTACACACACGCACACACACACACACACACACACATACACACACAAATTATTTTTCCCTTTTATGGCAAGGCTAGATTTGTCGCAAGACATGAGACTATTAACAGAACTTCTCAGAAAATCCATTCACCTAAATCCATAGAGTTTTAGGAATAAGGAGAGCATTAGAAGAGTAAAGCGTGACATAGCAGATTTACTATGATGTTTTAGGAAAAAGCAAAATGTAGTAGAATTATGACTCTGGGATTTCTTTGTTAACATCAAAGCAAAGTGTTTTTCTTTGGTGCCTGAGCTGTCACATTTATACTAGCAGTTATATGCCTTTTTGCATGCATGTGTGTATATACGTGTACATGTGTATTGTATGCATATGTGTATTTATGTATATATGTACATGCATGCATTGTGTATATAAACATGCACACATGCATATGTATATATGTGTGTGGATTGATAGACACAAACACATATATACATACACATACATGTATATTTTTATTTACTCAAGAATTATAAAACATCATATTTTATTTTTAACATTCACCTTAGAAGTTTTTCAGTTATTCATATGGTGTTTCATAGTTATAAAGTGCCTTACACACAATTATATTTGATCTTCAGAAAAAAGCCTGGTGTGTTTTGAAAAATCAATGTGGTTTGGGTCCCCACAAAACAAAACTTGAATGTTGCTTACAAATACTCAAATATACCCTTATTTGTTTTCTCTTATCAATAACATAGTTATATATGCACATATACACAAATGTGCATATGTGTATGTTTTGTTTGTGTGTGTAGATATATGTCTATACATGCATGCATGACACGTGTGTATATGTATGTATTCCTACTTATTGAGCTTCTGCATGCTAGTTCTAGTTGTATTCGGAAGATGCTGCCAAGTGTGTTGACTTTTCAGGGAATTGTCAATAATTTCATGGGATGGATATCACCTGGAAACACACCAAAAGAGAATAGAACATGTTGAAGGACAAGGAACATTTGTGCTTAAAATGAGATTTAAGTTCCAGTTCCGGTTATAATCGCCACTACTTCTGTGACCAGAGCCAGTACATTGAAGTTTTCACATCCTCAGCTTTCTATCTATAAAATGATGACAATAATTTGTTGTACCACCAAAATAGCTCTGTATTTAGTACATGAGTAGAACTTGTAAATACTAGAAGCATGATTTGAATACTTACTAGCTGTTTGATCCTTGGTAAATCATTTAAGCTGTCTTTCTCAGTTTTCTCATTTTTAACTCGGGAATAATAGCACCTAACTTATAGGGTTGTTGTGAGTATCAAATGAGATAATTACAAAGGGTTTTAGCATAGTGCCTGGTTCAAAGTAGTGCTATATAAATGTTAGCAATTATCATAATTGATTACGACAACTTTGACTTCCAGTTCTAACTCTAATACCAATGATTCCTTAAATAAAAGACTTTGAGGGATAGGAGTCCAGAGATCATTGCTATAAGAAACTATCTCTTCTGTTACAGATCAGTAAATGCTTCATAATTTATAGACTAAAGAATTGGCTGGAGAAATTGAGAGGTTAAGCAACATGTCTATGGTCCAAGACCCATTATGTGCCTGATGCAATACTTTAAGACAATGAGTAAACAAACTAACAAAACTAAGTTCTACAGTAGATTTGGAGGTTTTAACAATCTGTGGCAATTAACAACTTTCAGTGAAATTAATCCCTAACTGAAATAGTAGAGAAATGGAGGGAATCATTAAGTTCAATTCCTTCATTTTACAGGGGGAGAAACTAAGATCTAAAGAGCTTATGTGAATTACTTAAAATTACCAATTATTAAGGGACAGATAATTTACTTCGGATGGATGGACATTTTATTCTTAAAGATATATCTAGATAGGTATATTGTTCTTTGAATTGGATTTCTTTAAGCAACAGTAGAAACAATTCTGCAAATAAACCTTATGTGATATAAATGCAGTAATTTCACAAGGTGAGACACTTAGCATATCCAAACTTATATTATGGTATAGAGTGTGTATATATGGCTTTCTTCCTTTTATAGATTACAAAATTCTTCCAGAACAGGAACTCTGCTTTATTCTCTTTGTAAATCTTATTGCATTTACTAAAATCCCTAGCACATTAGTGCTTAGAAAAATGTTAAGTTATTTTTGTTTGTTTTGTTTTGTTCTTATTTGCTTATTTAGTGAATGAATGCTTAAAAGATGTGCAGTGAGCTATCTCAACTATAACAATGGCAATATGAGTTTATTTTTCCTGACTATGCATATTACTTTTAATTACATCTCTCTATATATATACATATATATGTATATATATATGACATCTTAAAATATTAATCTGATATGCTATTGCCTTCTAAAAACCTACCAAAATGTTTGACAGCAACAAGAAAAGTTTCAGTGGCCATCACTGCAAGACATTTCTCACAACAGTGTAAATTCTGTCATTCCTCAAGAATATCAATTTCTAACTGTTGGTCTGTTATACCCAAAATCCTCTGGACCAACCAAATTCTGAAGATTGTCTCCTTACCTCCCTAAAAGGAAACCATGCCAGCATTATGTAACAATGAATACTATTCCTATGACATTATTCCAAGATGGGTTAAGAGCACTGAATTCATCTAAGAAGGATGGAATTTATTTTTTGCCCAACATATAGCCCATGGCAATATGTAGAATATTCAGGTTAGTAAATCAATAAGGTTATTTTTTTAAAAATCCAAAATTCTCTTCAAACACTAAAAAAAAGTCACAGACAATTTTTACAAAAAATCGTAAATTAATGAATAATGCTTCTCTTCTCATGGAATTAATCTCACTCTCTAAATTTTTCATGGCAGAAAAATACTTGCTGTATACTTATGGTCTATGATAGTGAATCCTATGTATGGAACTACTGTCAGAAAAAAAGATAATGATTACAGTTTGATGGAATATAAAGCTGATGAATAAGCCAATTTCAAAACCTCTCAGGCTAGCACTAAATCTCTTCATCTAAATTAAATGGTATCAGCCTTATGCTGCCAAAATGCATAATACTATAATTCCTATTTCTTTTTGTAGTACACTTAAATTTAGATTTTACAAAAGAATATGATTTGAAAAATTTTTAAAGAACATGTAAGCTATCTTACTGATACAAGGAGTTCATAAATTTATAACAAATTGTCATATTTTCATTTTGAACTATATTCCCAAATTCTAGAGACCAAAAGGAGAAATATCAACTTTTTATGTAAGCAACACCTTTTCATTATAGCCATCTTTCCTAATTCAATATGTAAAGTTGCCACCCTGCATCTAGAACATTAGTTTTGTAAGGTGTGAATAATTCAGTGTTTGGGGAAAAGAAAATGTTTCCTTTCATACAAATCATTTGAAATCACGAATTTTGCTGAAATTGTACTTTTTATTAGCACAGATAATCATTTTTAAAGTTTCTTTCAGGTTTTGTTAGAATAACAACAAAACTGTTTCCATAGGCAGTTTTGCCTGGTTTGGACTCCACAGACATGATGTCTCACCCAGGATAAGCTTATTACCTGAAATCTCATAGCTATTCTGCTTAGGTCAGCTTTAGACACTCAAGCTCTTCTCCACTCCTCCTCTGCCTCCCCTTCTTCACAGAAGTAAACTCCTTCCACAGCATTCTTTTATAGATGACTGGGATCAAGACTCTCCACCTAACTCTCCACTTTCCATCAGCATCTCTTCTGGGTGTGGACTACGTGGAACATGATGCCTCTATGTCTGTTACCGCCTGATAGCCTCCCTTCAAACTTACTTTTGTATCTTATCTTCCCTGGTCAGATTGTAAGTTCCTTGAGGGCAGACACTGTCTCTCTATTTCTTTTTTTCATAAGCCCAGCACTTATCACAGTGCCTGGCACACAGATGGCACTAAATACTGTATATTGAGATGAAATGAATCATGTAGCATTTTATCAGTTAAAAGAAAAATCATGAACAAGGGTATTCCTTCTATTCACTTTCATACTGTTTCAATACAACTTTGACTTTTTATGATATTAGGCTGCAACCCCACCTCCAATCTGAACTCTAAAACTGGATCTTTTCTGTCTTTCTTACAAGCTGTTTTAGAGAATAGATAGATGTATCTTTTGTAGGACTGACACAAGAGTTAATTATACTTAAGGTCCCTCAGCCTTCTTTTTTTAAAATTAGAATAGTGTAGTTGAAATTCAAGTGCAACCTAAAATGGTTTAGCTTATTGGGTCCTCCAAAGCTGAACTATCTTGAGCTAGTCTCTCTTTGTGTCCAGTACAAAACTATTAGTTTTCTTAGAAACAAAAAGGAAATATCTGCTTCCTCTTATTGCTTGTAATTCCTTTGTAATTTTTTTTGAAAATAGGGGTTGTTAGGTTATTTATTTATGTTGGTATTCCATTTTAAAATCAAAGTTTTTTTTTATTTTTTTTTATTTTTAGTCTACATGATTTTGAGTTCCAGATTTTCTTCCCTCCCTCCCCACCTCCCTCCCCAAGATGGCATGGTATCCCATATAACTTCCACGTATAACTTTGCATTGAATTAATTTACACACTAGTCAAGTTATGGAGAAGAATTGTGACCAACGAATTGAATCATGACAAAGGAGAAACAGGACCAAAAACAAAACAAAACAAAACAAAACCAACCCAAACACAAAAACAAATGAGAGAAAATGAAAATAAAATGGGGTAAAAAAGGCTAGCATGTAGTGTGCCTCAGTCTGCATTCATACTTCATAGTTCTTTTTCTGGATATAGATAGCACTCTCCATCATGAGTCCCCTGGAGTTTCTGCACCTTGTGTTGCTGAGATGAGCAAAGTCTGTCAGGGTTAGTCCTCACAGAATCCATGTATCTGTGGTTGCGTATAATGTTCTCCTGGCTTTGCTCCGCTCACTCAGCAGTATGTTGTGTAGGTTTTTCCAGGTTGTCATGAAGTCTGCATCATCCCCATTACTTATAGCACAATAGTATTCCATTACCTTCATATACCACAGCTTGTTCAACCATTCCCCAATTGATGGACATCCCTTTGATTTCCAATTCTTAGCTACCACAAAAAGAGCCACTATAAATATTTTTGTACATATGGGTCCTTTTCCCACTTGTGTGATCTCTTTGGGATACAACCCTAGAAGTGGTATTGATAGGTCAAAGGGTATGAACATTTTTATAGCCCCTTGGTCATAGCCCCAAATTGCTCTCCAAAATGGCCGGATCAGTTCACAACTCCACCAGCAATGCAACAATGTTCCGATTTTCCCACATCCTCTCCAGCATTTATCATTTTCCTGTTTTGTTATTTTAGCCAATCTGACAGGAGAGATGTGGTATCTAAGAGTTGTTTTGAAAATCAAAGTTATTTAATCACTATAAAATCATTAAAATGTTAAATTTAATAGTGAAGAGGACATGGATTGTTTTTGAAACCTTTCATGATTACCTGTAAAGTTCACCATAATACTAAAGTTAATAAAAATCAGGTATATCTTATTAACCAGATATTTTTGCTTTAAACATTATCTTGTTATAATAAAGTAATGATGGCTATGATGATGATGATAAATAGCATCTAGCATCATAAAGTACTTTAAGGTTTTCAAAGCATTTAAAAAATACTATATCATTTAATCATCAAAACAGTCCAAGTCTGTAAATGCTATTATAAGGAAAATGAAGAGAAGAGGTTGAGTAATTTTCCCAGGGTCACATAGCTATTACGTGTCTGAGGCTAGAAAATCCCTCTCCTCTTCCAAAATCCTGTAAGTCCTTCAAATTTGTTTAACCTGTATTGTAAAAACAATTCTACAACCCCCCGCCCCCAATTTTACCTGCATTCAAATACTTTTATTCTCCAATGATATTAGTCATAATATAACCCACAAATTGTTCTTGAAAGGTAGTTCTAGTGATGAAGATCTTTTGACATTTTGTCAAATATGGTCTTGGAACTTTTGCTGTATTCTTCCTACTACTAACATCAACCTAACTTTTCCCTTCATAAGCAAATTTGTATTTTTCAAAAAGTATTGAAATCAAGGCTCTGAGAAGTGTGTTTTGAAAAGAAGTCTTTAATATCTGATTAAATAGAATAGGAACCACTGCAAATTGCTGCATATTTCAATGTTCACAAAGTACAGAGAATTTGCAATCATATGTAACATGAATCATTTTTAATATCCATTAATCATGCTAAAACACATTTTCATAGTTCACCTACTGTTTTACCTCTTCTTTAAATTCTAAAATTCTAATGGATAGATTCATGCACATATCACACAAGCTTATATAATATTATTTAAGTATTAAAAAATTATTAGTAGTACATGAACTAAGAATACGTAGAACAAAGTCAGTCTAAATGTTATAAAACATAATATCTAAATTAGTCACACTGAAGATGTTTTTAGAAAGTATAAGATAGTAGGATAGAAAATAGACAGTGAGACATTTTGTATTAGGAAAAAAAACACAGGAAAAAGGGGAAATGTTTTGATTTCTGAAAACTAATCTCAATTACATAGTACGAAGCACTTATGTAATCCCAGTGATATATCTGTTTTGTTTTTAATTTATTTGTTTGTTTGGATAATAGTAAGCCATAGTCTGCATCCTTCATCTCTCACCACCTGTATTCTCACTGCAAAAAAAAAATGAGAAAGATGCAGCAAGACACTACAATAATGCTCTGAACCCAACCCCCTCTACCTCATATAATGATATAAAAGCTGATTCGGCTTGATATGTTGCCTTAACAACCAGAGAGGAAATGGATCAAGGAAGAAATTGAACTTGAATAATTTTAGTGAGTTAGAGGAATGGTGAAAGCTATACTCAAGGAAGAGGGTGGCTTTCATTGCAGTAGCATGTTTGTATTTAAGACTAAAATCTCTGGATATTTGGCCTATATGCATTGCCTTGAGTGCTTCAGTTTCAGATAAAGGATGCTTAGGATAAATTTTTATTCGCTGTAATCTTCACAGAGATTCTATTAGTTCTATCTCCCTCTAGGATCACTGAATAAAATCCTCCTAATCCAGGTGGTAACATATATATGTGTATGTGTATATGTATATGTATACATATTTATATGTATATACATATATATGCATATAAATAGTATCTAACACACCTAAAGAGTATCTAATATATCACAACAATTAAAATATATAGATGAACCATTCTTTAAAATACTATAAAGTTAATATAGCTCTTACCAAATAGAAAAAGTTTTGTTCTTGTAGAAATGACATTCACAAAACTTGAGAAAAGGTCCAACAATTTACTAGATGTATAACCATTAGGCCTTTTGGTATCAAGTTTTTGCAATAGTCCTTAAATAAAGAACCTAATCAGTGGGCTTTCCAGATTTGAACATTATATTTTCAAGACATTAAATCCTGAGTAATAAATCCTGAAGGCAGATTAATAATAGAGCCCTGATTCAAAATAATTTGAAATCACAATGGTGAAAGTTGGTATTTTGGAAATGCTAGTAAAGCTTTCAGTATACCTTTAGGTACATCTAATATTGCTATTGAAGTTTACCACCTATCTTTCAGCAAGACCATATTAGTTCCTACTATTTGCAAGGATTTATGAATCCTGAGAAGAAACAGAGAAATTAATAAGATACAGTACCAACCAACACAAAGCTTATAATCTAATTGAAAAGATTGTAATGATCTCAATTTAGAGTCCTATTTACAATTTGTCATATGTTACTATTCATAAACCTACTCCAAAAATTTCTGCTTTGGCAGAAGAATTTGAGAGTAGGAAAATAGATGTACATGTCCTATTCTATCCTCTAAGTATCCCTTAGGAATGAGTTACCCCATTAAAATGATATGACTTTCTCCCACCCATTCCTATATGCTCCATTAATAGGTACTCCATTTGTGGAACATTTTTGTTCACTTATGTGGGTCAACAAAGACTCTCAAATCTTGATGGACTAGTCTAAAGTTTAATATGAAAGAATAAATTAGTGAGTGAATGAAGGAAGGAAATTTCATTTATTAATAAATAGCTGTATGTCAAGCACTGTATTCTGCTGGGAACCAAGCTCTTCACTACTTCCCAAACATCCCACAATGCTGCCTATTATTTGGACATCATCCTTATCTCCCCATCTAAGCAATGATGTGCCCTTTCCCTTTAATTCTAAGTTGTTACTATTGAGTATTCTCCTTATTGTGTTAGTTCATCATGATATTTCCAGGCCATTTTCACACCATGTTACCACACATAGTTACTCTGCTTGTTTTATATATTTTAACTAATATTCTCAGAGCTCGAATTTGAAAGGAGGGGAGTGGGTTGAGTCAAGGCAGAGGGTTAGAGGATCTGAGTATTAGTTTCTATTGGTGGTGGAGACCAGTGGGAAGAGTAGGTGACATGCCATGAAAATGGCTGGGAAGTGGCATTTAGAGAAAGACACTGGGCATAGTAATTTTCAAAGAAGGAGGGAAATAATTTCAATAAACTTTAATATCATTTAGAGCATTACTAATATATTGAAATTTTATTGTGATTTTTAAATTTACCCAACCAAAGTGCTGAGTACAACAGGACTAGGTTTTATTTCTTAATACTTCATATAAGGAGATGCAGTATCACCTTCAGGACACAAGTACTATTTAATAGAATTACTATAAAAATATGGAAATATGTATAAGTACAGCTAGCCATAATCTAATTTAATCCTGGCATTTTATAGTTGAGAACATGGATGCCTGAATCAGTTCAAGTTCATACTTCTCAGTAGTAGCTGATGTGGGACTAGAATTAAAAATTCCAGGGAGCCAAGATGGCAGCTGGAAAGCAGGGACTTGCATGAGCTCCCCACAACATCCCTTCAAAAACCTATAAAAAATGGCTCTGAACAAATTCTAGAACTTCAGAACCCACAAAATAGCAGAGGGAAGCAGGGATCCATCCCAGGACAGCCAGGATGCTCGCTGGATGAGGTCTATTGTGCACGGAGTGGAGGGGAGTGGAGCGCACAGTGGGAAGCAGCACGACCAGCCAGACCAGGAGCCAGGCAGAACAGGCCCTAGCACCCTGAATCAGCGAGCCATGGCAGTGACCAGACTTTTCAAACCACAAACACCAAAGACAACAGAGATTAGTGGGAAAAGCTGCAGGGGACAGAGTTCACTGTCTGGCCACCGCCCCAGGAGAAGCGGGGGAGGAGCAGCCACAGAACTATAGCTGCAGTTACTTCTGGCCCCAGGCCCACGTGGAGGGAGGAATTAAGTGGTGGTTCAGAGCAGGAGCGAAGAGCCTGCTGAAGATTTGCGTCAAGTCCGGGTTGGTGGTTCTTGAGGAAGGAGGAGTGCTGGGGTGGCAGAGCTGGCTACATAGAAATAGCTCTGAAATCAATGGCATATCCCCTTAAGCTTGAAACAAAGTACTCTTTGCTCTACAAGCAGTCATACCCCGATGAAAAACTCAAGGGTCAAGTAAGTTGGCTGGGAACATGGCCAGGCAGTGAAAATGCACCCAGATTCAGTCTCAGACTTTGGAATCTTTCTTTGGTGACAAAGAAGACCAAAACGTATGGCCTGAAGAAGTCAACAAAGTGCAAGAGCCTGCATCAAAAGCCTCCAAGAAAAACATGAACTGGTCTCAGGCCATGGAAGAGCTCAAAAAGGAGTTGGAAGAGCAAGTTAGAGAAGTAGAGGAAAAATTGGGAAGAGAAATGAGAATGATGCAAGAAAACCATGAAAAACAAGTCAATGACTTGCTAAAGGAGACCCAAAAAAAACTGAAAAAAATATTGAAGAAAACAACACTTTAAAAAATAGACTAACTCAAATGGCTAAAGAGCTCCAAAAAGCCAATGAGGAGAAGAATGCCTTGAAAGGCAGAATTAGCCAAATGGAAAAGGAGGTCCAAAAGACCACTGAAGAAAATACTACCTTAAAAATGAGATTGGAGCAAGTGGAAGCTAGTGACGTGATGAGAAATCAAGATATTATAAAACAGAACCAAAGGAATGAAAAAATGGAAGACAATGTTAAATATCTCATTGGAAAAACCACTGACAGAAAACAGATCCAGGAGAGATAATTTAAAAATTATTGGACTACCTGAATGCCATGATCAAAAAAAGATCCTAGATATCATCTTTCAATAAACTATCAAGGAGAATTGCCCTGATATTTTAGAGCCAGAGGGTAAAATAGAATCGACAGATCACCTCCTCAAATAGATCCCAAAAAGAAATCTCCTAGGAATATTGTCACCAAATTCCAGAGCTCCCAGATCAAGGAGAAAATATTGCAAGCAGCCAGAAAGAAACAATTTGAATATTGTGGAAAAACAATCAGGATAACACAGGATCTGGCAGCTTCCACATTAAGGGATCAAAGGGCTTGGAATATGATATTCTGGAGGTCAATGGAGCTAGGATTAAAACCAAGAATCACCTACCCAGCAAAATTGAGTATGATGCTCCAAGGCAAAATATGGATTTTCAATAAAATAGAGGACTTTCAAGTTTTCTCAGTGAAAAGACCAGAGCTGAATAGAAAATTTGACTTTCAAACACAAGAATCAAGAGAAGCATGAAAAGGTAAACAATAAAGAGAAATCATAAGGGACTTACTAAAGTTGAACTGTTTTGTTTACATTCCTACATAGAAAGATGATGTGTATGATTCATGAGACCTCAATATCATAGTAGCTGAAAGGAATATGCACATATATATGTGTATACATATATATACACATGTGTGTGTCTATGTATGTAGGTACATATATAATATATATATATATATATACATATATATATATATATATAAAATATATGTCCACATATATATATCTACACACACACACACAAAGGGCACAGGGTGAGTTGAATATGAAGGGATGATATCTAAAAAAATAAAATTAATTTAAGGGATAAGACAGAAATATATTGAGAGAGGGAGAAAGGGAGAGATAGAATGGGGTAAATTATCTCACATAAAAGTGGCAAGAAAAAGTGGTTCTGTAGGAAGGGAAGAGGGGGCAGGTGAGGGGGAATGAGTAAATCTTGCTCTCATTGGATTTGACCTGAGGAGGGAATACCATACACACTCAATTGGGTATCTCACCCCACAGGAAAGAAGGAGGAAGAAGATAAAAATGGGGGAGGGCAGACGGGGGGAGGAGGTAATCAAAAACAAACACTTTCAAAAAGTGACAGGGTCAAGGGAGAAAATTCAATAAAGGGGGAGAGTTTAGGAAGGAGCAAAACATAGTTAATCTTTCAGAATATGAGTATTGTGGAAGGGTTTTACATAATGATACACATGTGGCCTATATTGAATTGCTTGCCTTCTTAGGGAGGGCAGGTGGGGAGGGAAGAGGGGAGAGAATTTGGAACTCAAAGTTTTAAAAACAGATGTTCAAAAACAACAACAACAACAAAAAGTTTTTACATGCAACTAGGAAATAAGATACACAGGCAATGAGGCATAGAAATTTATCTTGCCCTACAAGAGAAGAAGGGAAAGGGGGATGGGAGGGGAGTGGGGTGACAGATGGGAGAGCTGACTGGGGAACAGGGCAACCAGAATATATGCCATCTTGGAGTGGGGGGAGGGTAGAAATGGGGAAAAAAGTTGTAGTTCAAACTTTTGTGAAAATCAATGCTGAAAACTAAATATATTAAATAAATTTAAAAAAAATAAAAATTCTAGTATACAGTCTAACATCTTAGTTGTGATTTCCTTAATGGATGATGGTACTATGATTCAAGCAGCAGCCTTGGTATTAGAAAGACATGGATTCAAGTCCTTTCTGTAATTCATACTAGTTGTGTACCCATAGGCAAGTGTCATAAATTCACAATGTTTGGGATAATTTTCTGAGGCTACAAGTTTGTCGTTTGTTTTTGAGTTACCCACCTATTATGATAAAGGTAATTTCCACATCAAGAGCTCCCAACAACATTGGAATAACAAGTCTAAACAATGATAATGGTGGTGGTGGTGCTGATGATGGTGGTGATTCTTACAGTGTTGTTAATGGTAATGGTAACTGATACAATTTAATGCTTTGTAGTTGAGGAAGCAATTATATGCCTTATCTCATTTGACCTATGGTACAGTCCTACAAACTGGTATAGTGGATGAGTTTAGATAAATTTTGACCTTTTAATGTTTAAGACACTAAAAAGACTACAATATCATCTAATTTTATAGTTGAAAATACTGAAAATTTAGCACAACATAATGAAAGAAGATACTGAATGAGCTAATCATAAGACTCAGACCCTACAGCTGATCCTGACACTAAGTAGGTAAGGACCACATCACTTTTTTATCAATATAATGAAGTGGGGCAAAATATTCTCTACTTCCTTGCCCTGCTTTAAAATTTCATGTGCTTATTATTATGAAAAATGTCAATTGGTAGTATATTGTAATGGATACTAAATGTGGAGTGAGGAAAAAAAAAACATAAGTAGTTTAGGCTTAAAAATGATTTAAAGAAAAGTCTAAATGATGTCATTTTAATGAAAATCATTTTGATGTTATTGATTTTATGGAAGTGAATTTTATTAACTGGGTGTTTATCATAAAGATAGGAAATTGAGAATGGTCCTGTGATTTCATTGATATAAGGAAATCCTGAATAAACAAACATTCCACACCAATGCAGGTGGGCATATTCTCTCCACCTAATAGTCTTAGAGAATTATTTAGAGCACAATGAGATTAATCATCTTTACCAGTGTCATACCTCAAGTATATAGCAGCAGTGGAACTTGAAGCAAGGTCTTCTTGAATCCAAAACCAGCTATTTTCACATTACACTGGGTAGTGGAATAAGTGGTGGACAAGGATAAAACATGTCTTTTCCTGTAAATTTTTAAATCCCACTTATACTAGTCACATTATGCTAATTATGTTGTACTAAAGAGAACATTATTCTAGGAAAGTTTTTAGTATATATCTCTTTGGTAATGGATAAATTCTAAATCATTGTTGAAAGAAAAAAAAAGAATGAAGTGCAAATTTGTGCCAAGAAATATTTATTAGCACTGAGACCCATGGAACTAATATGTAATCATTTTTCAACTGGAAGAAGGTCCTTGTTCATAACTTACCTCATATGTTTACCCCAGGGCTATCATCATTAGAATAACACTTCCTTGGTGAGCTAGAATACCTGGTAGTCATAGCAACCCTATTTTCATACTTTCTGTAAATTCTAATTAGGTCGTTCATTTATAGAAACACTGACAAGATAAAGAATGAAACATATGACTCATTTCTCTATAGTTGGCTACCCAACTTTCTAGCTCTATGCTTTTTATCAGTGTGGTTAAAAAGAACCAAAGTTACTTTCATTCACTCACAAGATCCCTGCTGTGTTGTATTAATGCACTTTTCTTTGATGGCTAGGGCATGAATTTCTACAACTAGGAGAAACCTTGGTTGCAGGGGGGAGGAGGGAGAGATGATGAACTATTTAGAACTATTAATAAAAAAAAGCCAGTGTCTGAGAATGTAAAATGGTAGATTAACTATAAGCAATTATGGATACCGAATAACTTAGAATAAATGGTGAGTCAATGTATAAACTGTTTAAACAGGACCCTCTAGTCCTTCCTTAGCAGCAGAGTAGGATGTGCTAACGAAGTCAAAAAACTTGGACATATTTGAAAAGATCGATTAAATTAATATGTAGCGGAGAACTGCTGTTCAATTTTTTCATGGAACATGGTGTCCAGAGTATGATTGTGTCTAAGTATAAAAAAGTCAAAATGATAAATATATTTTCTTTTCTAATTTTAAGTCTCTAGGAATTTAAATAGTATTTGCATTCAAAACTAAGGATTTGTCCTGGGGGAAAAAAGTTGTAAAGAATCAAGTTTATGGATAACCAAGTTTTATTTCTTTAAAGAATTAATGTCTAAAATAAGTTTAGAAAGAGCTTTATGTATATTTTGTTATGATAGCAAGGACTCATAAAATCTAGTTCCACTATTTCATAATATGTAATCATTTAGAGACAGGTGAAATTTACATTGATTTTTTAAATGTTTGTCAAAGTAGAATTTTCAAAGCAATACCACAGTATGTTGGTATGTGTTTGTATACAGGTGTGCATGTGTGCATACACACACACGAATACAAATTTTAGAAGAATCCATTGAGGAAGAATTAATATACATATATATGTATAAATCTGCATAGAAATAATTGGCTTATTTAAGCTGAAGAGAACAATGAGAGATAACAAAAAAAATCAGGCCAAGTATAAAATCTGGGGTGGGGGTCATTTAAGCTAAATAGGTTGAATGCGATCCAGCTGAGGGGACTGCAAAGAAATCTCAGACAACTTTAAGGGGAGCCAGAATATAGTAATATCAGGAAACAGAATAGCAGAGAAAGTTTGTAAGAGAAAGAATAATTTATGTCAAAAACTGCCCCAAAATAAAAAAAAAATTGATGAGGCATGAGGAATAGATAATTTTTTATCTGGGGAAGAGAGAGAGAGAGAGAGAGAGAGAGAGAGAGAGAGAGAGAGAAAGAGAGAGAGGGAATAATTTTTTTAAAAGTAAAAATTCATAAGAGATGGAAGGGGATAGAATGCCTAGAATTATATACATAATTTTCAGAAAGAGAAGAGTTCTTCACATTATAAATCAGAATTATATCAGCAAAGGATTAAAAAAACAAATAAAATGCATGAAGAATGCTAAAAGGAAAGATGAACTTAGAAGCATTTGATTTTGTAAGAGAAATGATTATGTCAATCAAATGTAATTAAAATAAAAACCTAATAAAGTCCAATTGGTCAAATTTATACAGATACATACACATACACTCACATATTTGTATTAATATATACATATGCATGTGTACATACATACCCCGAAATATACACATATATGTTTATATATCATTCGTGTGTGTGTGTGTGTGTGTGTGTATGTGTGTGTGTGTGTAGTCTTCCCTGATGGAATGTAAACTTCTTGAAGTCAGGGATTATTACATTTTTATCTTTATATTCCAAGAGGCTAGAACAGTGTCTTGCACAAAGTAAGCACTTAACACATGCTAATTGATTGAATCTCTAACTATGCCATGTTCATTTAACTATAAGCAGAATTTTAAACCACAGAATACTGCTATGACCATGGAATATTGTGTAGGTCTCTGTTCAGGGAAGGCAGACATGACATTCAAAAAGAATTATATCACAATTTACAGGCTACTGTCAATCCATTGAGGGATAAAGCATGGAATCTTTTTTTAAATGATATAAAAACATTCATTTATCCAAAATATATTAATAAAAATAATAAAATTATTTAAATATTTTAACAATGATTTTTTTTAAATCTTGGTTCCTAAAGCTATATAATAACAAAAGAAGAGAGAGAAAAGTCATATTATTACGTTAATGTTTGTTCTGGAAGCACAGCACCCACTGTGAAACTGTATTGTAATGTTTCCTATGAAAAAAGTAAATACCAGGCATACTCTTCCACATAATTGTTTTATTCTTAAAGTTTCATAAAAATAAGAAACACAAACTTAATTGCAAGGTTATAAAATGCCTATTTGCTCAATGAAGACATAAAAACACTTAGATACTTGTAGTTTCCTATACCCTTTATTAAGAACTCCATAAAATGGTTTAGGAGTAATGAGTTTAGATTCATCCTCATGTCCTCTCATTTTGAGGGGGTGTTGCAAGACAGTGACAAATAGAGCCATCTAGATTGATCCACACCATTAGCAAGATGTTAAACACATGCAAATAAAAAGGGAGCTTTTCCCCTACTAATATTTTCTTTTTTTTCTGATGGATCTTTAATAATACAGATGGCATATGTTTTCTCATCTCATATAATTCTTTTCAACCATATCAATCTCTAAATCCTACACAGAGGAATCTTCCCAACATTTCAGGGGTTCTCCTCTGATTACTCGACATTGATGGTTATAATGTGGTCAGCTAATTGGCTTAATAGATAGGTAACTAAAACTATAGTCCAGAAGACTGGAGTTAAAATCCAGTCTGCAACACTCATTAGCTGTGCAACCCTGAGCAAATCACTTAAAGTCTGCCAGAATTTTCTCAACTATAAAACCTTACTTACAGAATTGTTGTAAGAAACAAATAAGCTATTTATAAAGCACTTAAAACAGTGCATAAGTACATAGTGCCTGTCACATAGTAGGTGCCATAAAAACCCTTACCCCTTTCCCCTTTCTATAACATATAGTAAAAAAAATCCATCAGCCAAAACTGTAGCCTTCTCTTATAGCTACAGTGGAAAAGAGATGTTGAATATCACCAAATATGGTAGATATTTTGCCATTAAAAAGAGAAATTAGCTGGAATTTGTAGCATGCAGTACACTTAATTTTTAAAAAGAAATAAAGGTGAAGAGTATTATTATGCAATCTGTCTTTTGCCCTTAGGCCACAAATTTAAAAAAAAAGATCTCTTTGATAACATTAATGCTTCCCACAGGCAAGATATCTTTGCAAGCACCAGTATGCTGACTTTTTTAGAAGTCTCTGAATTATTGGTAACAAAAACTGTTGAAATTGTTAGATTCAATACTATCAGTAAGACCTATAGCAAAAAAAAATCACTCTATTACACAATATGTATGGAATTACGCTTTGTAAAGAATTACAATTTGCATGTAACTTCTATTACTTCAAATTGGTCAATTGCCTTTGTCTCAGTCACTTTTTAAACCCCCGTATTGTTCATTAAAACATAAATAAATAAGCAGGGGGTGCAAAGAGGACAGAGTAAAGTCAGGGACTCACCTGTGCTCTCCCCCAAACCCTTCCAAATACCTTTCAAAAATTATTATAAACAAATTCTAAAGTAGCAGAGCCCACAAATAGAAAGAGTGAAACAAATTTCTAGCTCAAGACAACCTGAAAGTCAACAGGAAAGGTCTGTTGCATCAGGGTGAGAGATGAGCACAGTCCAGCACAGGCCCCTCCAGGGCAGACTGGGCCCCAGCAAGCCAGGAAGAGGTCTCAGGGCAACTGAATCACTGGCAGCAGTGTCAGTTTACAGACTTCTTAGCCCACAGATGCTAAAGACAACTGAAAAGGTCAACAGAAAAAGGCTGTTGAACCTGGGTAAGAGAAGAACACAGTCCAGTGAAGCCTGCACCAGCACAGCTCCAGCCCCAGCCCCAGACAACCAGGAACATGGCTTGGGAGTGATTTAGTCAGCAGCTACAGTGGCAGCATGGTGGCAGTGGCAGCTTCTGGAGCTCTTAGCCCACAGATGGTAAGGGGATAGAACAAGTGGTCACAAGGACGTTACAGGGATCTTTGTGCTAGCACTGAGGCAGGACTCTGGAGAGGGGATGCTCATCACAATTCCCACGCAAAAATAGAGTGCTTGTAGTCACTCACTGACCAGAGCACAGGCCAGGAGAGGAGTAAACATCTCTCCTTAAATCACCACTTTGGAGAAACTCAAAACTTACAGGTCCCTAGAAATATCTCTGAAAACAGCTACACAAGACCCCTAAAGCTTAGGACACTGTGTCCTCCACCCTGGAAGCAGAGCCTTACCTTAATAAAGAGTTTAAATAAAAGTCAACTAACTGACTGGGAAAATGAGTAAGCAATGGAAAACAACAACAACAAGAAAAACTCTGACTATAGAAACTTACTTTAATGACAAGCAAGATCAAAACACAAACTAAGAAGACAACAAATACAAAGCTCCTACATCCAAAATCTCCAAAAAATATGAATTGGTCTCAGACCATGGAAGAACTCAAAAAGGATTTTGAAAATAAACTAAGAGAAGTAGAGGAAAAATTGGGAAGATAAATGAGAGTGATAAAAGAAAATCATGAAAAATGAGTCAACAGCTTGGTAGGGGAGACACAAAAAAAAAAATTAGTGAAGAAGATAACATCTTAAAAAAAAAGACTAAGTCAAATGGTAAGAGAGGTCCAAAAAGTCAATGATGCCTTAAAAAGCAAAATTGGCACAATGGAAAAGGAGCTCCAAAACTAAAGAAAATGATTCTGTAAAAATTAAATTAATTTTGATAAATTAATTTAATTATTTAAAATAACTTAAAAACTTAAGAAAATGATTCCTTAAAAAGTAGAATGGAGGAAATGGAAGCTCCTGACTTTATGAGAAATCAAGAAATTATAAAACAAAATCAAAATACTGAAAAAAATAGAAGTTAGTTTGAAATATCTCATTGGAAAAACAACTCACCTGGAAAACAAATCCAGGAGAGATAATTTAAAAATTATTGGACTACCTGAAAGTCATGATCAAATAAAACAGAGACTAGACATCATCTTTCAAGAAATTATTAAGGAAAACTGCCCTGATATTCTTGAACCAGAAGGTAAAATAAAAAAGGGAGAGAATCCACTGATTAACTCCTGAAAGAGATCCTAACACGAAAACTGCAAGGAATATTATAGTCAAATGTGAGAGTTTCCCAGTCAAGGAGGAAATATTGCAAGCAGCCAGAAAGAAACAATTCAAGTATGGTGGAGCCATAATCAGGATAACACAAGATTTACCAGCTTCTACATTAAAGAATCAGAGGGCTTGGAATATGATATTCCAGAGTTCAAAGGAGCTAGGATTAAAACCAAGAATGATTTGCCCAGCAAAACTGAGCATAATCCTTTATGGCAGAAAATAGACATTCAAAGAAATAGAGAAATTTCAAGCATTCTTGAGCAAAGACCAGAGCTAAATAGAAAATTTTACTTTCAAATACAGGACTCAAGAGAAACATGAAAAAGTAAAGAGGAAAAAGAAATCATATGGGACTTATTAAAGGTAAACTGTTTACATTCCTACATGGACAGAGGATATTTGTAACTCATAAGACCTTTCTCATTTTGGGGGTAGTTAGAAGGAGTATATATTGAAAAAAGGCACAGGTGTGAGTTGAATATGAAGGGATGATATCTAAAAAATAAAATTAAAGTGTGAGAGGAGAATGTACTCAGAAAAAGAGAAAGGGAAAGGTAGAATGGGTTAAATTATCTCACATAAAAGAGCCAAGAAAAAGCTTTTACAGTGGAGAGGAAGAGGAGGGAGGTGAGGGGGAGTGAGTGAACCTTACTCTCGGCTCAAAGAGGGAATAATATACATACTCAATGTGCATGGAAATTATCTTACTTTACAGGAAAGAAGGGAAGAAAGGGGAAAGGGCAATATACAGGAAAACAGATAATTGGAGGGGATAGTCAGAAGCAAAACACTTTTGAGGAGGAACAGGGTGAAAGGAGAGAGAGAATGTATTGGGGACCCTTGAAGAGTTTGGCCTTTGTTTCCTTTGATTAATTCAGTGTCTTTGATTGAGTCTTACTAGGTGCAAAGCCTCAGGCCCAAACCCATATTTGGTGCTAAGCCTATGTAGGTGTGAATTGGTAACTAAGGTGGGCCCCAGGTGGGGCCAATGAAGGGAGGGGCTAATACCAGAGCCAATTGAAGGAGCCTAAGTTCTGGTCCCTCAGATGACATTTGATAACATCTAAAACTGTACAAAAAGAGAAGACAGAGCTATTTGCCAAGGGCTCTCACTCTTGGTGGCATGTTAATGTGGAGAATCCGGGCAGCTGTAGCTAAGAGCCCTCCAGTTTGTAAACCAATTGTTAGGGACTTTGTTAAACTCTGGTAACTATGAATTGGGATTTGAATCAGACAAGGTCTGTCTGTCAATGTTTGTAATTTGTTTGTATTTGCTCTGAAGTTCAGGGTGCTGGCTTTTCTCCCTGAACTAGGTGCATGATATTTGTATGCTGGATTAAAGTAAGATTGTTAACCCCTTGATGTTGCTTTCCTTAGTAAAGCAGATCAAAAGAACCTGGGCTTGCAGCATTCTGTGAGCTGGTTGTCTTGGTTTCACACCCTCACAGCAGCTGCTAGCCAGATTGTTGAAACAAATAACGAGTGCAATAGGATGGAGGGAAACATAGTCTTTCACAATATGACTATTATGAAAGTGTCTTGCATGACTACACATGTATAACCTATATCAAATTGTTTACTTTCTCAATTAGGGTATTGGGGAGGGAGGAAGGGAGAGAAATGGGAACTCAAAGTTTTAAAAATGAATGTCAAAATTGTTTTTACATGTAACTGGAGAAAAATAAAATGCTAAATAAAAATTTAAAAATTTAAAAGCTGTAGAAAGATAAATAAATATATAAATAGGTAAAAATAAGGGAAAAAAAAACAAAATAAAATTGTAATGTTTCAAATACTCCCTCTGACAAAGAATACATATCACTTCTTGACATAATAGAGGAAGGGATTAATTCCTGTTTCTTGTAGCATTTATTTGATTTTCTACAATATGAAATTTAATCATTTCTATCCCAAAAAGAATAATGATTTTTAAGACAGTGTATGTATATCAGGCACTTTATAAACACATCAAATACTGTACCCCTTACAAACCAGAAAGAGAAAAAAAAGTGCGATGCATGAGAACTTAGGGAAAAAAAAGAGAAGATGACAAAGAAATGTTGACATTGAAATGAATGTGGAAGATTTAACAAAAGAACCAATTTGGGACTTAATGGTGACAAGGGAAAAATGCAAATAAGTTAATTGATAAAGCCAATTAATAAATGAAATTTAATTGGCTATCAGTTAAAATGAAATGTAAATATAGTGTGATCATTTCTGAAAAAGGATATTTTAAGATAACCTTTGATCTGTATTGTTGGAATTACAATATGTTAGGCTTCTTAAATATTTCCTGTTACATATTTCATCTTGATTCACAATAGATAATAAAAATCAAATTTTAATCATTTTATCACTGTTTTCCTGTCCTGATTACATCATAGAATTTTTTTCCTGTAAATTATTTAAAAGTCCACTAAAACATGTTTTCTGTTTTTGCAAAAAAAAAAAAAAATCCCACTACATTTGTCTGTCAACCTTTCTGTTCTCAAAGAATAAAGCTGTTCTCAAAGACTTTATGTCATTGAGAAAGTTCATAGACTTTAAATGAAAGGGTAACACTAACATTAGTGTTTTATTGACATTAGACAATATGCCCAAGTTATAGGCAAATTATCTTGATATCCCTGAGTCTTGTGACAGTCTCAACTAAGAGAGAACAAATCTGTGCTCAGAATGTGTTCAAGTCGGGAAGCATGTCTGGACACAAATAGTTTAATACCTCTTTCCCCCAACCAGTCTTTCTTGTCATTTAATTCCTCTACTCTGGACCATAGCCCCATGTAGGGAATTATTCTATCCCCTTTGTAGCTACATCTTCATCCACACACAGCACATGGTTTTCTAAAGCAGTATTATTCATATAGGTTGCCTCCCTCACAACTGAAGGACACATGGAAAAGTAAAGGATTCATCTCTGTAAACGTCAAGTATAATGCATTTTATAGCACAAAATCACAGGTCATATACAGCTGGAAAAGAAATCCAGATGTACACTGAAGCTATGGAAAGAACTATAATGAGACTGAAAATGAATCATAAAGTTCAATTATTTTTTCCCTGTGTGATTCATTTTCTAAGATTGAAGACCAAGAATAAAATACAAGGCATTTATTCTTACAGAAAAATATAGAGCTCTTTTAAACATATGACTTCACAATTATTCTATACTAAATATGTTTAAATTAAATACAACAGCTGAAGTCTCACCTCCACAATTTCAAGTCATTATGAGCAATTAATGGTTATTGAATGCATAATAAGGCCAGTTAGTACTTGGCTAAGTATAGCAATACTAAATAGGTCAACATCTTGAAATAGAAAAAAGTCAACAAAGCTTCCCTGTAACAGAAAAATCTACAAAAATAAAACAAACTATTTGCAACTAAAAGTTTCTCTCAGTATAAGTAAAAGTATGCATTTTATTCATAATTGAAAGGATTATTTTAGTAGAAGACATTAAAGAAAATATTCATTTGTTATTTTAAATAATTGCAAAGAATATACATTTGAGCATTTGAGCATTTCTCAAACAAAATTATGTAGAATTGAATGAAATGTAAATAATATACTAGATTGTTTTTTTTTTATTCTGGATCAATGGTTCCTCAAGGCAAATGACAGACAAAAAGAAAGACACTTTAAGGAGGGGAGAGTTAAAGGAAAAAGGGAGGAGAAGGTTCATTGATAGACTTCCTTCATTAATACTCATTGGAAACTCATTTGTAACTTAAAGACTTAGGAATTCTTCTCTAATACTGAGAGATTAAATGGCATGCTTATGTAAAAAGAAAAGAGCTTGTTATGTACCAGGGATTTGGTTAAAATAAAAATAGTATCCCATATGGTTTTTAAAAATGTATTTATTTAATTTAACACGCTTTTAAAAACTGATTTCTATGTTCTCTCCATCCCTTCCCATCCCTAGCCACTGAGAAGGAAAGCAATATAACTTATATATATTAATTCATGCAAAATAAATTTCTACATTAGACATATTTCAAAAGAAGCAAGAAAAATAAAGAGGAAATTTGGCCTCAGAGTTCACCAGTTCTCTCTCTGGAGGTGGATAGCAATTGTCATTATGAGTTCTTTGGAATTTTCTTGGATCACTGTAGTGATCAGACTAGCTGAGTCTTTTACAGCTGATCATCATTATAACACTACTGTTACTGTGCCCAATGATGTCTCATTACTTCTTACTTAACTTTGCTTCAATCTATGTAAGTCTTCTCATATTTTTCCCCCTGAAATTACTCATTTCTCAAAGCACAATAGTGATGAGGGCACAGTCTCTGGGAACCCCTTGAACCTTTGAACTCTCCTTTGAATCTTCCCACTTGATCTGGCCTTGGCCTGAGGCTATAACCATTAGGCCCAAATGCTTACCTTGCCCAGTCCTCTATTGTCCAGCTGTTTCTAGTCTGATCATAGAATAAGGTCAAAATTGGCATCAAAATGGAAGATATAATAATGCATTTCCAAGAATTAAGATAGTCCCAACCCAACCTACTTAAAGAAACTACTGAACTGTGAAAAAAAAATGAAAACTATACCAAAGTAAAAACAATGCCTTAAATTCCAAAAACTTCTAAAGAAATTTAACTGACACAATGCAATCATGACAAGAAAGAGGCACAAAAAGGCAAGAAATGGTGTCATTCACAAAAAACAAAACAAAAAAAAATTGTCAAGCAGAAAGATAGGGCAGTCACATGCAGTACTTGTTAAAATATAAATGCAATTGTAAAAGATTACAGAAAAAAAATTGTGAGATTGAGAGTGCTTTTGCCTCCCAAATCATTGAAAGCAATAGACAGGAAAAAGCCTTTAGACAATTAACTAGGATACCCACCTAAAAATGAATATCTTGAAGACAATTATAGATGTCATCTAAAGAATAACAAATATACGTGAAATTAAACAGATTGATCAGAATTTCTTTAGAAGACTAATCTATCATCACTACCAATGGAACTATTGAGTCATGGAAAGCGAAAGTAATGATGAAGAAAATCAAGCAAACGTTAGGACTTGATCTGACCAAAATGAAAACCAAGGGAATTCATTCTGGAAGAGAAAAAACAAAAGTCCTTCTGTGACTGATTTTCAAGATATCCCATAGAATAAAAGATACTAAAAGGGCAGAAAAGATGAGGGATAAAATTTTTTAAAAGATATGGAACCAGAAAGACTTTAGATGTCATCTAGTCCGATCTCCTTACATTGTAGAAGAGGAAACTAAGTCCTTGAAAGGTTAAATGACCATCCCAGGTTTACGGAAGCAATGACAACCAGTATTCAAAACTAGGTGCTCTGACTGGAAAGTGAGTACTCATTTCAGTGAACTATTCTAGTATTAATTCCTAGAAAATATCATTAAATACACACTCATGAAACCACTTTCTAAAGTCTATACAATCTTTATAACAATGACTTATACATCAGTATCATTTGTTTCTTATTGACAAATTTTTGTGTAGAAATACATCTTAAGTCATGCAAGTGATGAGAAATGTAGAAAATACAAGATCCTTCGATGTTATTGCTTATTGATCACAAATAGGCCACTTGACTTGGTAGTAAAAAAATCCAGCCTAAAAAGCTTTCTTTTAAAATGAGTTTGCTTTGTATTCTGAAGTCATGATTCATTAATGGAGGCAACAAGAAGTTAACAATTGAAAACATCAGAAAAAACAGTAATAATCACAAAAAACAACTGAAATTATATAGTGCTTCAAGTTCTTCAAAGTGCTTTATAAATATGATTTAATTTTGTCATCATAGCAGTGTTGGGAAGTAGGTGATATTATTAAACTCATTTTACAGATTAAGAAACTGAAGAAGGTTGTGTTTTGCCTAGGGACATGTAACTAACAAGTATCTGAGTCCACATTTGAACTCAAGTCTTCTGCATTCCAAGTCCATGGCTCTATACACTGAACCACCAACAATCCATTTGTACAGATCAATATTAAGCAAGTGTGGGTAGGGATGAAAAGATGTGTTTTTTTGTTTGTTTAATGAAGGTGGAGAAGTTCTCCACATACTCCTATTTGAGGAAAATATTATATTGATTTTCCTAAGAATTAGAACACTATGAAGCCTTCTCAATAAGGCCTCACTCAGAAGAGATTGGCCTAATAATTCATTTGGAAAAAAAAGTGGATTGAACAAACTTGACATGTAGTCATATATTGATTAACGGGTCATTACAATTATCTAGGAAACTGTCAGAAGCCTCTCTCCCCAACTAGGCTACTGAGCAGTAATCTAGAGATGAATGGGGTTCAGGTAATCTTTTGAGTTTTAAAAGTCCATTGGAAGCCAATGCTGTTGTTGTTCATTCTTATTTGTATACGAATTGGATTTAAGTGAGGCAAAGTTGCACAATGTCATCAGCCTTGCTCTCTTTTCCAGAGTCATCAAAGTCCAGTGCCAAGACAAAAGTCAAGACAAATAACAATGGCCCAGTATACAGTGGATGATTTTGGCATCTTTAATGTCTGACAAAGTCCTCAGTTCTCCATAAGCACCTACATCAGCTGCCTCCATGGCTGTTAGAACACATTGTTCTCTTCTGCCCATTCTCCTGGGGAAGTCTTCACATTCTTGAGGGTAGAGATCCTCTTAAATTACTGGTAGATTTAAGGTCTATTGGTTATCCTCAACCTGCTTTAGCCTATCTGCCAAGATGTATTACTGCAGTGTAAACATTGTGCATGTTACAGCTTTTTGGTGCCAAGAGAGTAGCCACAGTGACCAAAGAGCTGATCAATTGCAGTTTAAGTAGCAAGAGCAGCAGGAACAGACTGATGCCAAAAGAGTGAACATAACCAATCAATCAACCAATCAACATTTATTAAGCTAGTACTATGTGTCAGGCACTGGGCTAAGTGCTAAGAATACAAAAAGGAGGTCTTCAAGGAGCTTACAATCTAGTAGGGGATCTACAGATATATTTCAGGGGGTCAGTGAACTTGAATAGGAAGATAATTATATCTTTATTTCAATATAAATGGCTTCCTTTTTAATCCTGGTTATAATTTATGCTTTCAAAAACTCCTTTGAGAAAGAGTCGTAGCCCTCACCAGACTGTTGTTGTTTAGTCATTTCACTTGTGTCTAACTCTCTCTGACCTTATTTTGCTGTTTTCTTGGCAAAGATACTGGAGTAGTTCTCCCTTTCCTTCTCCACCTCATTGTCCATTTGTGGAACTGAATTAAAAAAGGTTAAATGACTTGCCCAGGGTCATACAGTTAGTAACTGTCTAAGGCCATATTTGAACCCATGAAGACATTGTACAACTTAGCTGCCCATGACATAGGCAAATTGAAAAAAAAAGGTGAAGAGCCTCTTCTTTATAATGAGTAATTTTATAACTTCTTAACCAGCATTTCCTCCTATTTCAAATTACTATGAACATTTGGTTTTAAAATTTTTAACTTTAAAATATAGATTATTAAGACACAGGGTAGAACTAGTTCACAAAGATCAAAATTATTTTAGCAGCCTTGCAAAGAGCTATACATATCAGAAACGTATATGAAAATTAAAGATTTCACTATACAAAACACACCAGGAGACAGTACTGAAAATAATAAATGCTAATCCTTATATTTGATGCACACTAACTGGGATGGAATATCAATGGGAGATAATTGCTAGATACATTCATACTCCAACTCAGCAAAACAAAACTGTCAAATTAGTGTTGAAAATGATGAAAATGTCAATATATGCATATTTGAGGGCAGGGCTAGAGATGGCAGAGTGACAGAGAAGGGAAAGAAGAGAATAGAGAAAGAAGCCTTTAATTAAATCCTCCTGATATGAATATAAAATGTAAAAAGGATGAAAAGAACTCTAAGAATATTCATCTTTCCATTGACAATGCCAAGGTACTCAATAAAATGACCCATGAAGATTGTACTAAGAAAGAACACCAACCTGAAACTATGTAATTTAATATAGCATTTGTTTTTTTCAAATTTCATTTGGCTTCCTTTTAAATAATCATCAATACGACAATGGAACTTGACCAGAAATTGTTATATTCTTTTACTTACCAGAAACATTGTATTCCTCTATTACTTACCCTGTAATCACGTATGAGAAATATCTGGTCACCAGATCAATGATCCCTTTTACTTTTTGAGATTCCAGCCAATAAAGAAAGATATGAAGCTCTCTTCCTTTCATATTTGAAATTCTTATCAAAAGTTGTTTGGTAGCAGCCACTTCTTTTGTAGACAAAAGACCATCTAAAAAGAAATTTGATAGAACCACAAAGAAATGAAGGGGTGGACATTTGTAATGGTATGTGGCATTGGTACAGAGGAAATTGACTAGGATTTGATAAGAGACAGATTGAGAATACTTCCTGACTGATGTATTTCTTCCTATCTAATTAAGCTCTGGAGTTTATTTGTCATCCCATTTTAAAGGTCAAAGTCTAACTAAAGTGTTTGAATCACATGTGTATATGATCAGTGTGCTGTTTTAGGGACAACAAATACACAGAACAAGGGGAATTCTTACCTCATCAAAGAATCGACCTTATTCAACTTTGCTTAGGAGAAAACTGAAGGAGGAGGAGTTTCCTTGTGGGCAAAACAGGGCACTTTACAAAATTTTGGCAATACTACATTTAGCTTGAAAATATATTGGTGGAAAGGCTGAGTTAGGATGGTAAAAGAGAGAAGAAATCAATCCACGTCTCCAAAATTTCCCTACAAGCAACTCTAAAATAACTTTTCAGATCAAATTTTGGAATAGCAGACCTAACAAAATGTCCAGTGAAACATGTTTCTAGTTCAAAAAAACTAAGAAGGTTTGCAGAAAGTTGTGGGGGGAGCGGGTTGAAACAAATAGACCGAAGAAGATTACAGGGTTTTTACTGGTTTTAGGACCCTGTTGTATTGCCTATACATGATTCCCAGTCACAGTCCAAGGGCCAAAAGGAGTACCAGTACTTGTAGCCCTAGGGGACCAAGAGCCCTGGTCATAGTTCCATGGTGGAGAAGAGTGCTTGTGGTCACTCACTGGGAAGTAGGGACCCTGGTCTCAATTTGAAGACAAATGGGAACACACGGTATCAGTAAGGCAAGATTCATGACTTTGAGGATGACATGAACATGCCTGTTCTGAATAGTTCAGAGTCGCAAAGTATGAAAAACTCTCTAGGTGGAAGGCAGAGGAAATATAACATTTATTTAGACACCAGAGTATCAAATCCCAAGACCAATAATTCCAATTCAATATAGCAGTAATTATATTCCAAAACCAGTAAGCCCATCTCAATGTAGCAAAAGAGAAATTATAACACAGTAGTATAGCAAGGAACTAAGTCATCCTGTAACCTGCCCCCCTGATAAGGCCTTCCTGTAAACAAGCACTCATGAATCCTAACTGTCTGCTTGTCTGCATCCCCTCCCACAGTTCTGAAAGCCCTTGCAGTTCTCAGAGTCCTCGCAGTCTCCTGGATTCTGTGTATTCCCAGTTCCCTAATCTCTCAATGCTGTAGATTCTCAGCTTTTTGATCTCTGCAATTCTCTGTTGTGCACTCAACACTCTGCAGTCTCTCTTGTTGCTGGCTCTCTCTACATGTCTGCTCTTCAATGCCCTCTTGATGTCTGTTGCCTCAATATTTTCTTGATGTCTGCTTCTCAATTTGGCTTCTCTCATATGCTGGGCTCTCCTTATTTTTTTACTTTTTTATTTATTTTTTTCCTCTTTTTTATTATTATTTACTTAATATTTTAGTTTCCAACATGGATTTCCACAAGATTTTGAGTTACAACTTTTCTCCCCATTTCTACCCTCCCCCCCACTGCAAGATGGCAAGATTGCCTCATTGCCCAATCAGCCCACCCTTCTTTCATCCCACTTGCCCCAATCCCCTTTCCCCTTAGTTTCTTGTAGGGCAGGATAGATTTCTATGCCCCATTCCCTATATAGCTTATTTCTCAGTGGCATGCAAAAACAACCTTTTCTTTTGAGCATCTGATTTTAAAACTATAAGTTCCAAATTCTCTCCCCTCTTCCTTCCCACCCACCTTCCCTAATAAGGCAGGCAATTCAACATAGGCCACACATTTGTTATATAAAATACTTCCACAATACTCATGTTGCGAAAGACTAACTATATTTCCCTCCATCCTATCCTGTCCCCCTTTATTCAATTTTCTCCCTTGACACTGTCTCTTTTCAAAAGTGTTTGCTTTTGATTACTCCTCCCCCATCTGCCCTCCCTTCTATCATTGCCCCTTTTTATTCCCTTCCCCCTACTTTCCTGTGGAGTAAGATACCCAATTGAGTGTGTATGTTATTGCCTCCTCAAGTCAAATCTGTTGAGAGCAAGTTTCATTCATTACCCCTCACCTGACCCTTCTTCCCTTCCAACAGAACTGCTATTTCTTGCCACTTTTATGCAAGATAATTTACCCCCTTCTATCTCTCCGTTTCTCCCTCTCTCAATATATTCCTCTCTCATCCCTTAATTTGATTTTATTTCTTTTAGATATCATCCCTTCATATTCAACTCACCCTGTGCACTCTGTCTATATGTGTATATATATATATATATATATATATATATATATATATATATATGTATATATATGCGCATATACACACATATATACATATATATACATAGACATATACAAACACACACACACACACACATATATATATATATATATATATATATATATATATATATATATATATATATATATATATATATATATATATATATATATATGCATATTCCCTTCAGCTACCCTAATACTGAGTTATCATGAATCATACACATCATCTTTCCATGTAGGAATGTAAACAAAACAGTTCAACTTTAGTAAGTCCCTTATGATTTCTTTTCTTGTTTACCTTTTCATGCCTTTCTTGATTTCTGTGTTTGAAAGTCAAATTTTGTATTCAGCTCTGGTCTTTTCACTGAGAAAGCTTGAAAGTCCTCTATTTTATTGAAAATCCATATTTTGCCTTGGAGCATTATACTCAGTTTTGCTGGGTAGGTGATTCTTGGTTTTAATCCTAGTTCCTTTGACCTCTGGAATATCATATTCCAAGCCCTTCGATCTCTTAATGTAGAAGCTGCCAGATCTTGGGTTGTTCTGATTGTGTTTCCACAATACTCAAATTGTTTCTTTCTGGCTGCTTGCCTTTCAAGGCATTCTTCTCCTCATTGGCTTTTTGGAGCTCTTTTGCCATTTGAGTTAGTCTATTTTTTAAGGTGTTGTTTTCTTCAGTATATTTGTCAGTATTTTGGGGGGGTCTCCTTTAGCAAGTCATTGACTTGTTTTCATGGTTTTCTTCCATATCTCTCATTTCTCTTCCCAACTCTTCCTCTACTTCTCTAACTTGCTGTTCCAAATCCTTTTTGAGCTCTTCCATGACCTAAGACCAATTCATGCTTTTCTTGGAGGCTTTTGATATAGGATCTTTGACTTTGTTGACTTCTTCTGGCTGTATGTTTTGATCTTCTTTGTCACCAAAAAAAGATTCTAGAGTCTGAGTCTGCATCTTTTTTTCACTGCCTGGCCATGTTCCCAGCCAACTCCTTGACTTTTGAGCTTTTTGTCAGGGTATGACTGCTTGTAGAGTAAAAAGTGCTTTGTCGTAAGCTTCAGGGGGCTGTGCTGCTGTTTTCAGAACTACTTCTACTCCACTGTCACCGCAAGCTCTGCCACAGCAGTATTCCTCCTCCCCCAAGAACTGCCAACCAGGATTGTGACCCAGATCCAAGCAGGGCAAAGCAAGTCCTGTATTCCTGCTCTGGTCTGCTACTTGATTCCTCCCACTGTGTGAGCCAGGGACTCTGGAAGCAGCTGATGCTGGAGCTCTGGAAGCAGCCACAGGAGCTTCCTGCTGCACCACCACCGCACCACCTCCGCCACCCCCAGGGCTGGAGCCAGACTGCCTTCTAACCTGCTCTAGCAGTTTTCCCACTAACCTGCTCTGTGGTCTTTGGCATTTTTGGGTTGAGAAATCTGGTAACTGCCACAGCTCAATGATCCATGGCCCTAAGGCTGGCTCTGGGCCTCTTCCCAGTCTGGTCTGTCCTGGCACAGCCCACACTGGGCTGTACTCAGCTCCAAGCACCATACAATGGACCCTTCCCAGAGACCATCCAGGCCATCCTGGCTTGGAGACCTGCTTCCCTCTGCTATTTCATGGGTTCTGCAGCTCTAGAATTTGTTCAGAGCCATTTTTACATGCATTTGGAGGGATTTGCAGGAGAGCTTAAGTAAGGCCCTGCTTTCCAGCCGCCATCTTGACTGCACCGCCCTCTCCCCAGGCTGTCCTTATATACACTTCTAGCTGGCATCTGATTGCTAGAACTCAGGTCTCTAACTGGCTGAATTCATGCCCATCTAATTGGCTAGAACTCAGTGCACATAGAATTGGCTTTGGTCTTAGCACCTATCCTTAGGGCTCTGAGGGCTTCATACCTCTCATGACCTTATTAGCAAAAGAGGCCTAGGGCCTCTCACCTAGTAAGTAAACGGTATAAGTAAAGGCTCTATCAAAGGGGCCAGGAAGATCTTTAATCACATTAACACCACACACACTTGAAGCAGAGAGATCCATACAGATTAAAAATAAGGGACTAGAGCAGAATCTATCATGCTTCATCTGATTGGGGGAAAAAAAGCAGATAACAATCATGATCTCAGTCAAAGCCAAAGCAAATTGAACCTAATTAAGAGATAAACAATGAAACTATATTTTGATGAAAGATATGATAGAGAATGAAGTAATATCTTTATTAAATATTATGTACCAAATGGCATACTATCTAAATTCTTGATGGAGAATTAAATGAGTTAAAGGAGGAAATAGACTATAAAACTGTGTTAGTGCAGGCCTCAATTTCTTCTGCTCAGAACTAGGTAAATCCAACCATAAAATAAACAAGGAAGAAGGTAAGGACAGGAATAAAATTTTTGAAAAGTTTGATATGATAGAACTCTGAAGAAGAATGAATGAGAATAGGAAGGAGTATAGCCTTTTCTCAGAAGTATGTGACATGTTCAAAAAAACTGACCATGTATGAGGGCAAAAACAAAACAAACACATCACAATCAAATGCAGGAAAACAGAAATTTAAAATGCAACTTTCTCAGACCAGACCATAATGCAACAAGGAACATGACTTACTAGTTCTTGCTCAGTCATTTAGTTATGAACAACTCTTTGTGATCCCATAAGGGATTTTTCTTTCCAAAATATGTGAGTGGTTTTTTACTTCCTTCCCCTGTGTATTAAGGCAAACAAAGGTTAAGTGACTTGCCCAGGGTCACATAACTAGTGAAAGTCTGAGGCCAGATTTGAACACAGGTCTTCCTGACTTCACATCCAGAGCTTTATCCACTGAGCCCCCTAGTTGTCTCTGATATAATAGTACCAGATTTCAAACTGTATTACAAAGCAGTTATCATTAAAATAATCTGATCAATTAAACAAATTTAAATTAAAACAACTCCCAGGTACCATCTCATACCTATCATAGTGTCTAATACAATAGAAAAGGAAGATGATAATTGTCAGAAGGGATATGGAAAAATTAGGAGACAAATGCGCTGTTGGTAAAGTTGTGAACTAACACAACCATTCTGGGGAATAATTTTGAACTACATCCAAGGGACTATAAAACTTTGCATACAGTTTTGACCCAGCAATACCACTACTAAGTGTATATATATATATATATATATATATATATATATATATATATATATATATATATCTTCTAGGCAAAATTTCATTCTGACCTTATTCTTTCCTTCTACTTAAGAATCTGTTGATCAGATTGTCTCTAATTATGAATATTCTCTGTCTTGGACCAAGTACAGAGAGAAGTGTCATATGCTGGGAGGAAAGAAAAGACAGGAATATCATGAACCCTGTTTAGGTCACAGCCAGGACAGAAAGGGAAGGACCTATATCAATATTGTCTTGCCTTCCATGACAAAATTCTGTGTAACGCTATGATACATTTTATTGACTGAAAATATATCCTTTGTACACTAGCTAATTACAAATTCCTGCGGCAAAAACACATTTCATGTCCTCTCTACAACACTACTGACAAAACATCATTCAGACATTGCTTGAGGATCTTCAGTGAATGGAAACCTATTAACTTTCTTAGGTGATTTATTCTACTCTTAGAGAGATCTAAAGTTAGGGCATCTTTGTTGATATCAAGTCTAACTTGAACTTTATGACTTCCACATGTGCTTCTACTTCCACTTTCTCTTAATGAAAAAAACAATGCAAAATCTCATTCCACATGAAAGAACTTCATTTATCAGAAAAGAGGTATCATATCACCCTTATGTATTTTCTTCTTCATGCCTCAAGTCATTGGATTCCTTAACCAAAAACATGTGAACATGAATTCAAGACCCATTCCCAAGCTTATCAATGTCTTTTCTAATATATTGTTCAAAATTGAACACAATTCTCCTGATGTGGTCTGACATGTTCTCTAACTTCCACAGGGTCATAGCTGTAACTCAGAATTCCTTTAATTCAACTGTTTTTTTTTTGTCCTTCCTATTTAATCCCTATCGAAATTACTCCAAAATATTGGCATTCTTAATGCTCAAGCATTGTTTACACTAGCCTAGCATGTAGTTGGCATAGCTTAGCTTTCAGTAGTTTGACTTTGTCATCTATTGTACTTAGATTCTTTTTTTAAAAAATCCAGTCTTGATTCCCTCTAATTCTTGGGTACTTAATAATTGTCTTCTCTCTTTGTTCCTATTTATTGCTGAGGAAGAAAGATAAAGTCTCTTTTTTCCCAAGTATAGCTACTCCTCCATCTGCATCCTGGAACCCACTGCTCCACCCTCCTACTTTTTCTTCATCCATTAATTATATTATCTCACTGCTGCATCTTCAGTTTTTTTTTTTCTTACTGAGCTCTGTCTAGCAATGTCTTTGGTTTCACTGTATACTTTTCTAAATATCCTTCTCTAAGACATCTAACTTGTGAGATGTGTGTGTGCATATGTGTGTGTGTGTGTGTGTGTGTGTGTGTGTGTGTGTGTGTGTGTGTAAGGAAAGGGGGAATGAAAGAAGGAAAGAGAGAAAGTAAGAAAGAAAGAGAGAGAGAGAGAAAAGAAGGAACAAAGGAAGAAAGAAAGAGCAAAGGAAAGAAAGAAAGAAAAAGAAAGAGGAAGAAAGGAAGGAAGGAAGAAAAAGAAAGGAAGGAAGTAAAGAAGGAAGGAGGGAGGGAGGGAGGAAGGAAGGAATGAAAGAAAGGAGGAAGGGAAGGAGGAATGAAGGGAGGGAGGAAAAGAGGAAGAAAGGAAGGAATCCATTAAGAGCTTACTTCATGCCAAACAAAGAGAAGTAGATATGGAGTTACAGAATCAGAGAAAAAATTCCAGCTCTGACTTACAACTGTGTGAAAATGTGCAAATTATATGATATTTCTGGGACTTGGTTTTCTAATCTGTAAACTGGAGCAAAAGGAACTACACAATCTTTGAAACTCTCTTATACCTTTTAATCCATAATCTTAGGGTAGTCAACAAATATTTGTTGAATGAAGGAATGAACTAATGATATCTTTTTAAATTTATATACAAAATCAATTATGATATCACTAGTTTAAAAATGTTGTTGTTATTTGTTAGTCATTCTTCAGTCCTGTTTTGAGTCTTCATGACCTCATTTGGGGTTTTTTTGGCAAAGATACTAGAGTCATCCGTCGTTTCCTTCTCCAGCTCATTTTACAAAGGAGGATCCTGAAGGAAGTAGGATTAAGTGACTTTCTCAAGGTCACATGGCTAGTAAATGTCTGAGACCAGATTTAAACTCTGGAAGATGTGTATTCCTGACTCCAGGCCTGGAATTCTATCTACTGCACTATTCTGGCTGCCCAAATTAATTTAGGCAAAATTTATCATATTGGATCAGCCTACCCATAAGCAATTTATATTTTTCCAATTCTTTGCTTTTGTTGTTCAGGTATTTCAGTCATATCTGACTTTTCATGGCCCCCTTTGAGGTTTTCTTGGCAAAGATAATGGCGGAGTTTGTCAATTCCTTCTCCAGATCATTGTACAGATGAGGAACTGAGGCAAACAGGGTTAAATGACTTGCCCAGGTTAACAGAGCTGCTAAGTATCTGAGGCCAGATTTGGATTCAGAAAGATGAGTTTCCCTGACTTCAGGTCCAACAATCTATCCACTTCATCATCTAGCTGTTCCATAAAAAAAAATATACTCACTGCATAAATATCTATTTGGATATTCTCTAACACAATTGTGTGGAATAATATATTGTGTTGAATTCTGAAAATAGCATTGAATATTTTTAAAGCAGCACAAAAATACTACCATTTCCAAATCATTTTTGTTTCTTTACATATACAGACAATAAATGGAATTTAAGTGACTAGAAGTACATGAAATTATAGAAAATGAAGAACCAGCATTTTAGTATTAAATTCAAATTTATCTAACATTTACTAAGCATATATTCTGTTCAAACCCCTGATCTGAGTAATGATTAAAATAATAAGATAAACGAAATATAATTCTTTCTCTCAATGAGCTCATGGTTTGATAGAGTAGATAAAACACTTACAAAAATACTTATATAGGCTAATATGAAATATGTTTCATATGACTTCACATATATAATTGATATAAAATCGCGAGTCTTCTCAAGGAGACGGGAGGTATAGAGGAGAGAGATTTTGGAATTCAAAATGTTTACATTGTTAATTTTTTTTCATAAAATCGGGAAGGTGAAATTATCTCAAAGGAAGATAATTTATACAGGAAGAAAGAAATATTTCATAGCAGTAAGGATAATCAATTTGAATTCCTTATTTCCATTTTGTATGAAAGACTGTGATTTCTTTTTATTTTATTTTATTTTACTTTGTTAATTTATTTAATATATTTAGCTTTAAGCATTGATTTTCACAACAGTATGAATTACGAATTTTCTCCCCATTTCTACCCTCCTGCCCACTCCAAGATGGCATATATTCTAGTTGCCCCGTTACCCAGGCAGCACTCCCTTCTGTCACCCCGCTCCCCTCCCATCCCCTTTTCCCTTCCTTTCTTGCAGGGCAAGATAAATTTCTACACCCCATTGCCTGTGTATCCTATTTCCTAGTTGAATGCAAAAACAGATTTTTTTTGTTTTTGAACATCTGTTTTTTAAAACTTTGAGTTCCAAATTCTCTCCCCTCTTCCCTCCTCACCCACACTCCCTAAGGAGGCAAGCAATTCAACATGGGCTACATGCGTATCATTATGTAAAACCCTTTCACAACACTCATGTTGTGAAGGACTAACTATATTTTGCTCCTTCCTAACCTATCCCCCTTTACTGAATTTTCTCCTTTGACCCTGTACCTTTGCAAGAGTGTTTATTTTTGATTACCTCCTCCCCCATCTGCCCTCCCTTCTATCATCCTCCCTTTTTTATCTTCTTCCTCTTTCTTTCCTGTGGGGTATGATACCCAACTGAGTGAATATGGTATTCGCTCCTCAGGTCAAATCCGATGAGAGCAACATTCACTCATTTCCCCTCACCTGCCTCCTCTTCCCTTCCTACAGAACTGCTTTTTCTTGCCAGTTTTATGCAAGATAATTTACCCCATTCTATCTCTCCCTTTCTCCCTCTCTCAATATATTCCTCTCTCATCCCTTAATTTTATTTTATTTTTTTAGATATCATCCCTTCATACTCAACTCATCCTATGCCCTCTGTCTCTCTCTCTCTCTGTCTCTCTCTGTCTCTGTCTCTCTCTCTCTCTCTCTACATATATATATATACACATACATACATATGTATATATATATACACATACATATATACATACATACACACATATATATGTGTGTATATATATATGTATATATGTATGTATACATATATATATATGGATATTCCCTTCAGCTACCCTAATACTGAGGTATCATGAATCATACACATCACCTTTCCATGTAGGAATATAAACAAACCAGTTAAACATTAGTAAGTCCCTTTTTCTTGTTTACCTTTTCATGCTTCTCTTGATTCTTGTGTTTGAAAGTCAAATTTTCTATTCAGCTCTAATCTTTTCACTGAGAAAGCTTGAAAGTCCTCTATTTTACTGAAAATCTATATTTTACCTTGGAGCATGATATTCAGTTTTGCTGGGTAGGTGATTCTAGGTTTTAATCCTAGCTCCATTGACCTTCGGAATATCGCATTCCAAGCCCTTCGATCTCTTAAGGTAGAAGCTGCCAGGTCTTGGGTTATTCTGATTGTGTTTCCACAATACTCAAATTTTTTCTTTCTGGCTGCTTGCAATATTTTCTCCTTGATCTGGGAGCTCTGGAATTTGGCAACAATATTCCTAGGAGATTTCTTTTGGGGATCTATTTGAGGAGGCGATCGATGGATTCTTTCAATTTCTGTTTTGCCCTGTGGCTCTAGAATATCAGGGCAGTTCTCCTTGATAATTTCCTGAAAGATGGTATCTAGGCTCTTTTTTTGATCATGGCTTTCAGGTAGTCCAATAATTTTTAAATTATCTCTCCTGGATCTATTTTCCAGGTCAGTAGTTTTTCCAATGAGATATTTCACATTGTCTTCCATTTTTTCATTCCTTTGGTTCTGTTTTATAATATCCTGATTCCTCATAAAGTCACTAGCTTCCACTTGCTCCAATCTAATTTTTAAAGTAGTATTTTCTTCAGTGGTATTTTGGACCTCCTTTTCCATTTGGCTAATTCTGCCTTTCAAGGCATTCTTCTCCTCATTGGCTTTTTGGAGCTCTTTTGCCATTTGAGTTAGTCTATTTTTTTAAGGTGTTGTTTTCTTCAGTATTTTTTTCAGCATTTTTTTGGTTCTCCTTTAGCAAGTCATCAACTTGTTTTTCATAGTTTTCTCGCATCCCTCTCATTTCTCTTCCCGATTTTTCCTCTACTTCTCTAACTTGCTTTTCTAAATCCTTTTTGAGCTCTTCTATGGCCTGACACCAGTTCATGTTTTACTTGGAGGCTTTTGATGTAGCTTCTTTGACTTTGTTGACTTCTTCTGGCGGTATGTTTTGGTCTTCTTTGTCACCAAAGAAAGATTCCAAAATCTGAGTCTGAATCTGAGACCATTTCCGCTGCCTCTCCATGTTCCCAGCCAACTTACTTGACACTGGAGTTTTTCGTCAGGGTATGACTGCTTGTAAAGAGTACTTTGTTCCAAGCTTGAGGGGATGCACTGCTGTTTTCAGAGCTATTTCTACACAGCCAGCTGTGCCACACCAGCACTCCTCCTTCCCCAAGAACTGCCAACCTACACCTGACTCAGATCTTAAGCAGGCCCTGCACTCCTGCTGTGATCTACCACTTAATTCCTCCCACCAGGTGGGCCTGGGGCTGGAAGCAACTGCAGCTGTAGTTCTACAGCTGCACCAACTCCACAGTCCCCAGGGCGGTAGCCAAACCAGGAACTCCTTTCACTCCCAGTAGCTTTTCCCACTAACCTTCTCTGTTGTCTTTGTTGTTTGTGGGTTGAGAAGTCTGGTAACTGCCACATCTCACTGATTCAGGGTGCTAGGGCCTGTTCTGCTTGGCTCCTGGTCTGGTTGGTCCTGCTGCCACCCATGTGGGGTTCCACTCCCCTCCACTCCCAGCTCTGTGTGTGATAGACTTTACCCAGTGACCATCCAGGCTGTCCTGGGCTGGAATCCTGCTTCCCTCTGCTATTTTGTGGGTTCTGAAGTTCTAGAATTTGTTCAGAGCCATTTTTATAGGTTTTTAGAGGGACATGGCAGGGAGCTCATGAAAGTCCCTGCTTGCCAACCGCCATCTTGGCTCTGCCCCCCACTGAAAGAGTGTGATTTCATTGATATAGGAAGGCCTGAGGAGCAAATTCCAACTACCAATGCAGATCGCCTCTTCTCAGGCTGGGGCACTATAAAGTTTAAATCAGTTGCCCTGAGTCACTTAGCTAGTTAAAGGCAGAATTTGAAACCAGGTGTTCCTGATTCTGATATCAGTTCTCTATCTGTTATACCTGGCTGCTTCTCAATGAGACTGCAGGTCCAAAACAACGCAAACAAAAATCTCTCTCTCTCTCTCTCTCTCTCTCTCTGTCTGTCTGCCTATCTATCTACACACATATTCACATGTGTATACATCAACATATATATATATATATATATATATATATATATATATATATATATATATATATATTTAAAATGTATAAAACAAGATAAAAACATTAAAGCCATATATCTTATAAATAAAATATATATGTACATGTATGTGTGTATACATAAATATGTATTATGTATGTTATATATACATATGTTTGTTTCGTATTATCTTGTTTTAGAACTGTGGTCTCATTCAAAGGGCAAATGATATAGTGGATAAAGAACTAGCCTCAGTCAGGAAGACCTGGGTTCAAATATTAGCTTTACCTAGTTGGAGATCCAGGGCAATTTACTTAACTTTGCGATGCCTAAGGTAACAAATTAGACTTCAAGTTTTTTAACAGTTGCTCATCTGCATTGATAAAAATTACTAAATTCATAAATTTTGTTATCTGGTGTTCCCTATATCAATGAAATCACAACCTTTCATACTAAATGTAAAGAAGGAATTTGAATTAACAATCCTAACTGCTATGAAATATTTCCATAAAATTAACTGCCACAAAAATGTTTCCTTTTCATCCATTGAACATGGCATGTAGTACATCCTCCAAAAAAAGTACATTCAATTAGGGTTAACCTTCCACTTTCACTATATATTCTAACTAGTGCATATAAGAAATATAGTAGACATAGGGTAGCTAGATTTCAGCAAGGCAATTGCAAAGTCTCTCAGGAAGAATTTGGGGATGGAGAAATCAACTATCTGTAGACAAATAGATCCTTGTACATAGTAAGGATTTAATAAATGATTGAATCAAATTGAAATCCCACCTAGATAAAAGATTGGAATGAGAATCTTCATTAATAGATTAATGTCAGCCAGTAAGAAGGTATATGTTTGTATCATAGTTCTGTTGTGTCTTATGTTTTCATCAATAATTTGGACTTAGAAACTGAAGGTAAGTATATTAAATTTTTTGAATAATAGAGTTGGGGAGGACTGAGGAGAGAATAAATGTTATATGACAAAATCAAGCTACCAAAACATAATCACGCTAATATGGTGGGCTGAATCTAACAGTCAGATTTAATAAAGAGAAGAGACACATATTGAGGGGTTAAGCTTGGAAAAAGAGGCTGCAAATTTTTATATATATGTATATATATACATATATATATACACACATATGCGTGTATATGTATATATATGCATGCACATATACATACATACATATATCAAATATATCAAATTTTATATTTATATTTAATGATACATCAAATAAGTCCTGGACCACCCTTAGTCCTTCTGATTGAAAATGGTGGAGGGTAGATATCTAAAAGTTACTCAAAGGCCTAAATTGAAGGAGGAGGTCCTGGGCAGCCATTTCATCATTTGCTGCCAGGCTGTAGGTTTTCATCATGTCCCTGTGCTGGGTATCCTTTACCATTCCTTGTCAGTTTTTTTATCTGTTATCTTCCCTCATTGGATTGTAAACCCCTAAAGGTCAGGCACTATCTTTTGAATTTCTTTGTATTCCCAGCGCTTAGCACTGTGCCTTTTACATAGTAAGTACTTAATAGATGTTTGCTGATTGACTTACAATAATGGCAAACTTATCTACCAAAAGTTAGAATGGCAGAAAGGAGCTAAACTTTTCCCATTCTATTCAATGTCTTATACTTAGGTTAATAGTAGAAGCAATAATAATAGTTGTTGTGGCATTGGTAGTGGCAATAGGAGAATGAGGAGGAGGAGGAGAAGAAGGAGGAGGAGAGGAGGAGGAGGAAGAGGAAAAGGAGGAGAAGGAGTGGTAGGAGGAGTGGTAGAAGGACTGGTGGCAGTAGTAGTAGTAATCATTGTGGCTCCATCAGTGCTGATTAGCTAAGATGCACCAGAGGTCTTTGGCCTATAAATAGTATTTAGGGCATCTTAGAAGTGCTTTGGATTGTTGTTTTTGGAGTAAAACTGAATCTCACCTGCCTTCTTACTGAGCCAAGAATCCTCCACCTCTCTAAGCTTCACTTAAACTTTATTTTTGATGGAGTTAAATGCTGCCTTCCTAGAGACAGACGAACTCTCCTGCTGGTAAAGCCTGTGGAGTTTGCATTTTTTGTTTTAACAGCTTCTGAATTTCCCTATAATTTTCATCAAACCAATCATGATGTTTGTGAGTGTCCTGGTTCAGATGAGCAAATGTTTTGCTTTACATCAATTCTCTGAAAGCTGCCCACTTGTTTTCTCCTCTCTTCTTGCTAAATGTGTGCTGACTTTCCATGTCAGTGATAAACCGTTCATGCAGAAAAGTGCTCTAAAATCATTGAGGTTGAGTCTCCTCACAGTTGTTTGGAAAGCTCCAGAAGAAAGTGTGAGAGAGAATTGGTGTTAAGCTGCATACCAAACTGAGGGTCTGTAGAGCTGTGGTGCCAACTTCATTGTTGTAAGCCAGAGAAACCTGGATAATCTACCAGTGCCATTCTAAAAAAAAAATGAACTGCTTGCATTTGAATTGTCTTAGGAAGATTCTGAAGATCACCTAGCAGGATAAGGTAACAGATGCTGACGTCCTCTCTTGAGCTCAACTTCCAAACATTCAAACTCTAATGCGTATAGAGCAACTATGGTGGGCTGGCTACACAGCCTGAGTGTCAAACTGATGTATGCCTAAAAAGATTATTTTATGGAGAAATTACACAAGGCAAGCACTCAAATGGAGGTCAGAAGACAAGGTACAGGGACAATTCTCAAGTTTTCTCTGAAGAGTTTTATTATCACTTGAGACACATAAAAGATGCTGGTAAAGGACCACACAGCATGGTATAGCAGCATCAAAGAAAGGGCTGCACTCTATGAATGAAGCAGAATTGCCCAAAGAAAATGGGAGATGTACAAATCTAGAGACATCTCTATCCTAACTGTTCATATGAACTATTTTGCCCAACCTGTGGCAGAACCTTTCAAGTTCATATTGGTTTGATCAGCCACAGTTGTACATACCATACATTAACCCCAACATAGTGATGTTACATTGGTTCTCTTCAAGTACGAAGAGCAAGCAGCAAGAGTAGTAGTACTAAGAGTGATTTCTCAAACAAGTGAGAGAGGAGATCCAGTTTAACAGAAGTTTCTGTAAGAAAATAAAAGATAAGGATTTCATTTGTTTCTAAACTTGATATAAGTCAATAGTATGATAAGAATCCCCCACTCCCAAACTTGAGTTGCTTTAATGGAACTATAGTATCCTCAACAATGGAAGTAATTCTATAATATTACCCAGATCTACTCATAACATATCTGTAGTATCAAGTTCAGTGCTCAGTATTGGGTTTTAACACAGATGGAAACAAACTAAGAAAGAAAATAATGAAGAGCTGAGAAATCATGTCATGGGAGAATCAGAAAAAGAATGAAGGTTGTTTATCTTAAAGAACATTCAAAGCAATATGACATCTACCTTCAAATATACAAAGGCTGTTATATGGAAAAGGGATAAGATAATCTGTGTAGATTCATAGAGATCTATTGCAAAATAGTTATAAAATAAAGGGAGTTTAGAAATTTCATTCAATACATGGAAGAATTTCTAAAAATTAGAGCTATATGAATATGGGAAAGACAGCTATAGTGAAATAGTGAATTCATTTTCATTGGAAGTTTTCAAGCAGATGACTGTTTTACAGATGATTGCCACATTGAGTGGGATACTGAACTAAAAGACTCTAGGATCTCTTTCAGGTAAATATTTTTAATAATTGAAACCAACTCTGTGCCTGATGAGCTGGTGCAATACACCTTCTCTACTAAGGTGTTCTTCTGTCCTGGACTTACAGATATAGTGACTAGGTTTAATTCTGGGGAGCCTGGTCTCTAGAGAAAGGTTGGGTTCCTTTCCCCACGCTCATCAGTCCATTATTTCCAGGTCCTTGTACCCTAGTGAAAAATTACTCAAGATTTAGGTTTGGTTCATAACTAGGGAAGGCCTGAAGTGGGGATGGGGTGAAGAGATTGAAAAGTATCCAATGTCTAATAAAAATGACGTATGGAGCAGTTTTCTATTTCTTACACAATGTATTGGTAATTAAGGTGGGACCTTTTAGCTGGTTTCTCTTTTGGAGCACTTAGGTAATCAAGTGCCTTTGATGAGTCTGGCCTTTGTTTCTTTGATTAAATTGGGAGTCTTTGATGACCTGCTTACCCCAAGGGAAAGCCTAGTTTACATGGGTTGGGTCACATGTTTGCGACACCAGAAGCTTTTAGGTCAGGTAGGTTTGAGTCACATGTCGTGACGCCCTTTGACCCTGAACAGGATATATAAACTCAGAGATTGGCTTTTTGCCTTTAGAGCTCACTCATGGAAGGAGTATTGAGACTCTGGGTAAGCCATTGTAACTGTCCCCTGGCTTTGTTAACCCAGACTCATTGGTTTTTCTCTGGTAACTATTGTGATTTGATTAGACAGATAAGAGGCCTGTCTGTTGATTCGTGCTCTGTTTATATAATGTATGTTTGTAATTTGTATTTTCTCTGAAGTTCAGGGTGCTGGCTTTTCCCCTGAACTAAGTGAGTTATACATGTACATGTATAATCCCTTACAGTTGCTTTCTTTAGAAAAGGAGATCGAAAGAACCTGTGCTGGCAGCTCTTGTTGCTGGTCTTTTGGGTCTTACACCTCAACTGCTGCTACTAGCCAAAGTGGTGTTAAACACACACAAAAATGTTTACACAAAAGGTTCTCAAAACCATAGATTAACAAAGACTTAAACTACAGTAAAAACTATTATTAAATACTCATAGTGGGTTGCAACTTAAAAGTATTAAAACATAAAGAATTGTGGGGAATGATGAATTGACATTTCTAATGTCTCCTTGGCAGTGCATTATCTAAACAATTCCCTCCAGTTCCCTACCTTCTGCAAAGCCTGGAGAGGACTTTTTGGTTTTTTTTTTTCTTCCCTTCAGTAATTGTCTTCTCTAATGCCAAAACTTGCCTTGACGTTAGTCAGTTCCAACAAAGGAAGACTTCATCTTTAAACTCTCAAATTCATATGAGTATCTTGAAGACTCATCATGTCCATCAATTTAAAAAATGATGTTTCTTAGTCATCTATGATCAGGCAAAGAGCATTTTTTTAAAAAGGCAACAAAAAGCCAAGGTTGAAATTTGACTATTTGAGCTCCCCATGTTCTGCCACATGGAAACAAAAATTATCTTTCTGAGAATTATTTGTCATACATCCTGAAGAGTAAAAGGAAGAAATAAAGCTGGAAGCTATCTCTGTAAATGCATGAAACCCCTCCTCTTAACAACTATGAGGCTAAGGGAACAATAAGGATATTGCTTCATCCTATCAAAGGGTCTGCTAGAACAGGTAGTGAACAAAAAGCAGTCAGGGTAGTACTGAGTATGTTCTGTAGGGGGCATTGTAACCCTAGTTACACAAAGATTTTCTACCAGGTAAGTTTTCTTCATTTCATATCACTACACATTATAAAATCTATCATATCTTTGTAAGGGATTATCTTGAAATGACCAGGAACAAATTTACCTACAAAAAGCAATTGTTCAATGATTTTTGTCTTCAGGGCAATTTTCTATATAAACTTCTATGCCTGGATAATTCCTTTATGGAATCTTTTAGAAACAGAATACATGCCTGGAAAATTTCTTTGTCAGTATAATAGCTCAGAATATCATTTCTATCAAAGCCATGTATAAAGATGCTCTTGACGTTTTATCTAATTTTCTCATGCATGGCAGGCTTAGAAGAGGCTCAAGACCCAAGAGTCTGAATATCTGAATTTCATGCCCCACCCTTGCTCCCAGGGTTGGAATCCAAAACAGGGACAGAGGAGAAGACCAAGGATAAAAGGCAGTGATTGCTAATGCAAAGGAAGCACAGCATAGAGATGTTCAGGAAGTGCTGCAGAGGCCTTTTTCTGGGCAAAGTAAAGTAAAAGTTGATTTATTTGAGCCATGTACTGCAGGTGCAAAGCCCAACGTTCTAGAAGGGGTAAGAAGGAAAAGGCCCTTGTTTTGATGTTAAACTAGGAATGGCATAGAAAGAACTTTTTTTTCCTTAGCCGTTTTGCAATATGAACTACCACTCCTTATACCAGTTTTTTAAAAAGAGATTTTTTAGGCTCAGAACAAACATAATGCTCATAGGTTAATTGGTCCTTCTGACCATTGTAGTGTGATTTTAGCAGCATAAGGGATAGAGAGCCCCTGTTTTTCATGACACAACTCATGACATGGTTTCTACATTCTTCACCATTGTTCTGGGTTGGGGTTTGCTTGATTTTAGCATGGATCACAATGCTGTAGTTATGATATTAGCAGAACTGAGTAATATAGAACTATTTCCCTTTTTATGAAAATTATAATTAAATTAATGCAATTTAAGTTTGCATTATTTTTAGGGAGACAGGAAATAATTATCATGCTATAACCTTATGTCAGGCCTGTACAACCTGTAGCCTACAAGCCACTTACAGCATACGGGATGCTTGTGGCATGCCAAAGGATTTCCTCTACATACAAAGGATGTTTTCCTCTATGTTTTTCACTGGCCACCCAAAATCTTTTGGTGTGCTGCAGGCCCCAAGCTGTGCAGTTCTGCCTTACGTTATGGTTATAATGAAATAAAACCACCAAAGTCAAGAAAACCTGCATATCAGGTGCTATCTCTGACACGTACTAGCTGTATGACCTTTGGCAAGCCACTTAACCTGAGAGCTCTAGGCAATTCTTTAATTCTATCAGCTACAAAGAAAGAGGGAGATTCCTCATAGGTCCAGTCCCTATGCCCAATTTTAGTGGTATCTCATTATTAGAAGTGATCCTCCTTCCACAAATTTAAGGAAAGCATGTTTCCAGAATTTTCTATCTATAGCTAGAAAGAAAAAAAGAATGAGATAAGAAATTCCACTTTTAAACTCCCTCAAATTGAGTAGTCACCTATATTTCAAAACTAGAATTCATGAAATGTATTTTAATAATTTTTATATGTATCTTGTTTATTCTTATACTACCCATTATGTAATTGGTACAAGGAAGTGCTGGGGTGAATTCTCTCTCGTTCAATGTAGAGCAGTAGCTTATCTATAACTAATAGTTTTAGAGTATTACCTTGAAAACTGAGAGAATAAGTTAATTGTCCGTGGTGACATACCTAATACGTGTCAAAGGCAGGACTTAAAACTCTGTCTTCTCATCTCTAAAGGCAGCCCTCTCTTCAGTAAGCCATATTTCTTATTGTACAACTATAATGCCATTAAATCACTTTGGTACTAGTTTCCACTCCTTGCTGAGAAGTTCCATTGCTAGGTGCAAAACTTGCTTGGCTCAGCAAATTGGCCTTACCTCAAAATATATGCATTTAAAAATAAACATATTCTTCACACAAGTGAAACCAGACACACTGTACAAATCATTGATATAACCACTGCTAGAAATGCCAGATTAATGTGTCAAGAAGAAGAATCCCTCTCACAGGTGATTAAATTATAAATTCCTATATACACAAGCACTTAAAAAAAATAGCTTGGACAGACCCATGAAGTTCATAATACCATTGCTTTAAAAGAGGAAAGGATCCATCTACTTTGCAATATAAGAGCTTTATTCAGCAAGCAACTTTCTAGACAATGATCAATCTACAACTTATGAGAAAGTAATCATTCTATTGTAAAGCCACTCTCTCACTATAAATAGCTATCCAATACACTCTATTTTTCATTTTCAAAGAGAAAGGGAATTGCATCTCAAGTCACTATTGCAGTTTTCCTGAGATTGCCCTTACTCTTCAACATCCAGAACATAATGCATCAGTAAATATGAATTCCATTTGGAAAGGAAGGGGGGAAAAGCAGGTATACAAAAATAACCTTTGAAAAAAACATCAACATAAGTAGTTTTGTTCCCTGTTCTAAAATCCATTTGTAAAGTAATTTATTGCGTATCCTTCCCTTTCAGAAAATGTAAATTGATCCTTCACTTTGAATACCTGTCAAAGTACAAGATTACTCTAGAGAAGTAATTTTCTAGTCAGCTGATAACTCAGAATATCCTACAATGTGAGAGTTGTGATGGTCTGTATAAAACTGAATGCTTTTTTAACTACTTCAAGATAGATCTGATATTTGATGTTTTAAAGGCATTTCTTGGTAAAACAGCATTACAGAATATATCATTTTTGAAATCATAAAAGTAATAAGAATAACAAACTTATACTCTCATAGCATATTCTGACCTTGAATTAGATTCTTTCTAACATTTAACATTTCCTTCCTACTTCATATTACATTATGGATCATAAAATATGTACTGTAAAATCTTTCTCACTCTCCTGTTTTCAGTTTATTATCCATAAAATGGCATTAATTACATGTATATTCAAGCTAATTATTTATGAACATTTGACTCCAAAGTAAGCTTTGCTTTAAAATTCCATATTTAAGGACTAGACAAACTAGATAAATGCCAGCGTCTTGTCTTTTACTCTGATTATATGACCAAAAAAATACTATTTGTTTTTCTATTTACTATTCAAAATATTTTTTCCCCTGGCCAGTCAGATAGTTGTATACTGATACAGGTAAGTTTCTGTCATGTTGCCTAAAACCATCAATCCCTAGAGTTTAAAATTTTTACCTCATTACCCTCCTTCCTTCATATATATGTTACATATTACAATTTCATTTCACTGATGCTTTATGAAAAAACAATCAGATTTTTCTTTTCTTCCCTTAAGGTGAAATTTCATGGACCGGATTTTATGGAATTGTGTTGCTGAACTGTATTTTTCTCTCTGATTTATACTTGGCTCTCTGAGAGAATGATGGTCATTATATTGTAGTAAAACAAAAATATTTAAATAAAAATCTAATTTAAAATATGAAATTACTGGAGGCAAAGCCAAGATGGTAGAGAAAAGGCAGATGCTCACCTGAGTTCTCCATAAAACTCCTCTGAACCCTTTCAGATAATGCTGTAAAACAATTCCTGGAGTGACATAACCCACAAAAGGACAGGGTGAAATAATTTTCCAACAAAAGATATCTTAGAAATTCGACAGCAAAGGTCTATCACACAGGGATGATAGTGGAGCATAATCCAATATAAACCACACCAGCACAGAATGGGGCCCAGCAAACCAGGAGCAGGCCTTAGGAATCGCTGAATCTGCAGTGGCAACTGCTGCTTCCAGAGCTCTCAGCCCACAGATGATAAAGGGGATAAAACAAGTGATCAGAAGATTATAGGTCTCTTTTTGCTGGAACTGGGGGAATGATTTTGTTGCATTGCATGTATTCAAATCTAAGTCATACTCCTGGGTGGCAGTCCCAGGGAGAGGAGAAGCAACTTTTAAAAAATTATTAAGGAAAACTGTCCTGATAGTCTAGAAACAGAAGGTAAATTAGAAATTGGAAGAATGTACTAATAAACTCCTGAAAGAGATACCCCAATGAAAACTGCCAGGAATATTGTAGCCAAATTCCAGAGATCCTAGGTCAAGCAGAAAATATTTCAAGCAGCCAGAAAGCCAAAAAAAAAGCCCAAAACTCCAGAAAGAAAAAAATCAAGTATCATGAAGCCACAGAAAATAAAACATTACATTTAGCAGTTTCTACATTAAAGTATCAGAGGGCTTAAAATATGATATTCTGCAGGACAAAGGAACTAGGATTGCAATGAAGAATCACCTGCCCAGCAAAACTGAGTATAATCCTTCAGGGGAGAAAATGGATATTCAGTGAAATAGAGGACTTCCAAGCATTCCTGATGAAAAGACCAGAACTGAATAGAAAATTTAGTTTTCAAATATAAGGCTTGAGAAGTATAAAAGAGTAAACAGGAGAGAAAAATCACAAGGGATGTAATAAGATTAAACATTACATTCCTACATGGGAAGATGATGCTTGTAACTCATAAGAACTTTCTCATTATCAGGGCAGTTAGAAGGAACATATATATATATATATATATATACACATACACACACACACATGCACGTATATATACACACACATGTGTGTGAGTGTGTGCACACACATACACAGGATGAAGATATGAGTTGAATATGAAGGGATGAGATCTAAAAAAATAAAATTAAATTAAGAAGTGAGAGAGGAATGCACCAGGAGTAAGAAAAAGGGAAAGGCATAATGGAGTATATTATCTCACATAAAAGAGGCAAGAAAAAACTTTTGTACTGGAGTGGTAGATGGGGGAGGTGAGAAGGAGGGAGTGAACTTACTCTCATTGAAATTTGTTCAAAGAAGTAATAATATGCATACCCAGTTGGGTATAGAAATGTATCTTACCCCACAGGAAAGGAGGAAGAGAAGGGGATAAGACAAGGGGGGGTGATAGACATGATGGCAGATTGGGGGAGGGGGTAGTCAGAAGCAAAATACTTTTGAGAAGGGACAGGGTGAAAGGAGAGAGAGAATAGGAAGCAGAGGGATAAACAGGATGGAGGGAAATACAATTAGCAACAGTAATAGTGAAAAAAATTTGGAAGTAAGTTTTTCTGATAAAGATCTCATTTCTCAAACATAGAGAACTGAGTCAAATTTATAAACATAAGAGCCACTCCTCAATTGATAAATGATCAAAAGATATGGACAGTTTTCAGATGAAATAATCAAAGCTTTCTATAGCCATATGGGAAAAAATGTTGTAACTCACTATTGATTGTAGAAATCCAAACAAACGATTTTGAGGTATAATCACATACTTTTTAGATTGGCTAATAGGACAGAAAAGGAAAATGACCAATAGTTATGGGGATGTTGGAAAATGAAACATTAATGCACTGTTGTGCATTGTTGTGACCCAATTCAACCATTCATCTTAGAGCAATTTGGAAATATTCCAAAAGGGCTATAAAACCATGCATGTCCTTTGACTTCATAATACCACTATTAGATTGGCATCCCTAAAGAAATAAAAACTACAAGAAGACCTATATGGACAAAAATATTTATAGCAGCTTTTTTCTAGTGGCAAAGAATTAGAAATTGAGGGAAAGTCCATCAATTGAGGAATAATTGAACAAATTGTGGCATGTGATTGTGATGGAATATTATTGTGCTATAAGAAACTGTAAGCAGGATGCTCTCAGAAAAATCTGTGAAGACTTACATGAGCTGATGTAAAATGGCACATATTCCATGTACAAGATAACAGCAATATTGTAAGATGGTCACCTGTGAATGATTTAGCTATCCTCAGCAATACAACGATCTAAGATAACTGAAGGATTTATGATGAAAAATTCTATCCATCCCCAGACAAAGAACTGATGCTGTCTGAATACAGACTGAAACATACTCTTTTTACTATCTTTGTTTTTCTTGAGGTTTTTTCTGTGTTCTGCCTTACTACACATTTATAAATTATATCGAACTGTTTGCCTTCTCAATGAGGGGTGTGATGAGGGAGGAAGGGAGAGAAGTTGGAACTCAAAGTTTTAAAAATGAATGTCAGAATTGTTTTTTCATGTAATTGTGGGAAAATAAAATACATGTGTACATACATAAATATGTACATACATGTATATGTGTATATGTATGTATAATTTATATGTCTATGTGCAAAATTATTAACCTGGATATAAAGGGAAGTCATCTACCAACTTAGATCTCAAAAATAAAAGCACAAATGATAGAAGCAAAAGGAATTAATACACAGAAAGATCTTACAAGGATTTTTCAGAAAGTTGTACTTCAGAATGACTGGAGATTGGCAAGAAAAGCTAATGCAATAAAAATTACATTTTAACTCTATTATTGAAAATAGAGTGTACCAAGGGAGGGAGGCTCTGCTCAAATACTTAGCTAAAGCAATGGGAATGGTCATTCACCCCTAGCAGAATAGTCCTTTACTTTACCAAAACAAATTCCTGGATTTTCAGAGAATATCAAGTTCCAATTGCTGAACTCTCAATAGTCTTCTCCAAACAACTTTTAGTCTTCTCCAAACAACTTTAAAATGACACCTCAAATCAAATTTTGGAGTAGTGGAGTCAACAAAAGGTCAGAAGGAGACATTTTTCCTAAGAAAATTAGGAGGTCAGCAGGAAAGATCTATGATATTAGAGTACAGGATGGTCTAGAGCAGGGTGGGGACTTTAATAAAAGAATTTGTTTTCTGGAATTTGGATTGAGTCAAAGGGCCATACTTGAGAACCTAGAGGGCCACATGTGGCCTTGAGAGGCTCCTCACCCCTGGCCTAGAGCATGGCAGGATCACCAGTGGTGGGCCTTGGTTAGGGCTGTAACAGCAGCAGTGGCAGCTTCAGGAACTCTCAGTCCAGAGATATTATGGGTCACATTTCCAGAGTACAGAGGAGAATTTGTAGTCGGTGTTTCAACAATCTGGCTAGCAGCTGTCATGGGGGTGAAAAATCAACAGGAGCCCAACAGCAAGAATGCTACCAGCATAGGTTCTTTTGATCTGCTTTACTAAGGAAAGCAATGTTAAAGGGTCAACGAGCTTACTATAATTCAGCATACAAGTACCATTCACTTAGTTCAGGGGAAAAAGCCAGCACCCTGAACTTCAGAGTAAATACAAACAAATTACAAACAGACCAAATACAGTTCATAGTTACCAAGAAAACAAAGTCTGGACATCCGGGCAAGCTGGAGGTCTCTCAACTATAGCTGCCAGGAGTCTCCAATCAGCATGTCACCAAGAGTGAGATCCCTCAGCAAATGGCTCTGTCTTCCCTTTTTTATACAGTTTCAGATGCTATCAAATGTCACCTCAGCGACTGGAACGTACGCTCCTATGATTGACTCTGGAGTTAGCACCTCCCCTTAGTACCCTGGGAGCTTCACACCCACATAGGCTTAGCACCTAGTAATTAGCGGTTTGGGGCAAACTTAGGAGCAAAGATCTAATCAGGCCTCCCTTACTTTGCCCCACCTGGGGCCCCACCTCAGTTACCAATTCACACCCACATAGGTTTAGCACCTAATAGGGGTTTGGGCCTGGGGCTTAGCACCTAGTAAGAAATGAAATGAAATACACTGAATTAATCAAAGGAAACAAAAGCCAAACTCTTCAAGCATCCCCAATACAGATGGTCACAAGAGAACAAGGGAGCTGGTCACAATCACAGAGCTGAAATGAGTGTTAGCATTTGCAATTGTAGGAAAACAAGGACTTGATCACAGTTCTGGGGCCAAGAGTAGTGATAGTGCTTGTGTCGGTAGGGGAATGAGCACCCTTCATTAACAAGAACCCAGACGAGAAGAGCAGTGACCACCCCTCTTCCCAGGTTATATCACCTCGATAGCACTGAAAAGCCCCAGACTCCCAGATTAATATCTGAAAATAACATCATGAAAAATCTGAAGCTTGGGACAGTGCCTGTCCACACTAAAATTGCCAGAGACCAACTTTAACAGTAAGTTCAAAGTAAGGAAATAAGGTTAGAAAATGAGCAAATTATGGGTTATCTCATAAACAACAATGTCTATACCGGGGGCGAGGAACCTGTTGCCTCGAGGAGACATATTTCCCTCTAGGTCCTCAAGGGCTGATTGAGCAAACTTCTCTGAAGTTCGGATTTAGTTAAAGGGCTGCACTTGAGTACCTGGAGGGCCACATGTGGCCTCCTGGCCACAGGTTTCTCATCCCTTGTATATCAAGGCAGAGTGATGTTTGCTTTGGGATGTCCAGATCAAAAGCCTTCATCTATTATAGCAGAGAAAGGGAGAACTCATATTCCAAGAAGCTCCAAGGGAAAGGAGGTCAGACAGCACATGTTTAATGGATAGAAACCATTCCTTCTTCTTGGCTATTGGATGTAGCTTGGTGGTTTAGATTCCAACAACCCTATTTAAAAGATAAAAGTCTCTCTTGAGGTAAGAGCTTTCCCCATTAGACTTTCCTCAGCACTAGAAATACACTCCATACTATTCACACAAGTGTAAGAATACCGTGTCAGACAATAAAGTATTTGACACAGTTTCATGTTAGGATGAGGCCTAACACAATCTGGTTCCTTCCAAGGGAAAGGATAATGCTAATAGACAGACAAAAATATTACCATGGTCATTGGACATGTTTGAAGGGACCAGTCAAAATAAGTTTGATCATTTTGTATTTTTGTAAGAATAGAAAGCAAAGCTTTCCAAAACACTTGTTCACACATTCACGTTCTTTGTAATAGAGTTTTAGAAAGTTCCCAGAAGAATCTTCTTCCTGAGATGAACTTAAGAACCCAATAATATTGTTCAAATCAAAATAGTCTGCGTGTTCTCTGAAACAAAAAGAAAAAAAAAACTGAGCAAACTGTAACAAAGAACTTGATCATAAAAATCTACTACAATGGCAGGAAAGACCAAGACATAAACTTAGAAGACAACAACGTGAAAACAGCTACAGGCAAAGCCTCAAACAAAAATACCAATTGAACCCAAGTCCAGGAAGAATTACTAAAAGTATTAAAGAAGGACATAAGAGTGGTAAAGGAGTACTTCTGGGAGCTAAGATGATGGAGTAAGCAGTAAATAGCTATAGCACTCCCATAGTCACCTCCAAACAATCATAAAATAATGCCCCAGAACAAATCCTGGAACAGCAGAACCAGCAAAAAAACAGGGTGGAGCAGTCTTTTAGCCCAGGAGATTTGGAAGATCAGCAAGAAAGGTCCAGATGATCAGCAAGAAAGGTCCATTCCACTCAGGTAAAATAGAAGCACAGTTCAGACATCCTAGGAATCAAGTAGGAAGAACCACCTCATCAAACCAGCAGGAGATCCTGAGTCCCAATGTGGCGGAGCAGCCAAAGGCCAACATCAGGATCCTGCACGTGCCTCAGAATAGCTAGGGGAACCAGTGGACTCTAGCCTCGAGGACCACCATGTGCTTCAGCACATGTCTGAGGAAACAAATCCTCCAGAGTGATAAGAAAGTAGGCCAGACCTCCACATCCTTCAGGTAACCCTAGGCAAATAGGCATCCTCCAGCAGCCAGATCCCCGCATGCTTCAGAACAGACCAAGTAAGACAGGTACCCTCTTGTGGCGAGACTGGTGAAATGCAGAAAATACCCACCTGGCCTCAGGACATGCCAGATACCACCACTAAGACTCCAGCTTAAAAGGTAAGCTGCCAGACCCCTACTCTGGAGAATGGAGAAAATGGTCAGTCAATGAGAATAATCTCACAACTACTATGTTGCTAAAAATTTTGATGGAATTGCTCAAAATAGTTGCTTTTGTCTGATGCTGCTAGTAGTATCTCCAGGCACTATCAGATCTTGTAGGCAATGATGTACTATAAATAAAAGTGCAGCATAACACCTGGCAGTCAGGTGTCCTGTGGTGGCCAGACCTCCACATACTTCAGTGTGAGCCTGGGAAAAGACAGAAAAACCCTGCCAGGCCTCAGCACACATCAAACACCACCACTAGGATAGCAGGCCAGCATGAGGTAAGGTTCCAGACCCCCCTCAGTACAGCACCAGACACAAGATTCCCCTGTGGCCTCAAGCCAACATCAGTATAGCACCAAGTAAACAGTCAGACTTAAGCCATTGGCACAAGAAGCCTAAGACAGTGCCCCTTGCACCCCAGAAAGAGAGCTCAAATCCAAAATAAAAGGAAAAAGCCAAAAAAAAATAGCAAAAGACAGCAACAACAAAAGAATCTGACCATAGAAAGTTATTATCATGACAGGGAACATCAAGACATAAACTCAGAAGAGAACAACAATGTCAAGACACTTATGGGCAAAACCCCAAAGAAAAATGGGAAGTAGCCTCAAGCCCAGAAAGAACTTATGGAAGAGCTCAGAATAAATGACTTTAAAAATCATATAAAAGAGTTAGAAGAAAATTTGGGAAAGAAACGAGAGAGCTAAAAGATACTTATGAAAAAGAGTCAACAGGTTAGAAAGCTGCTTAAAAATTAGAATTGACCAGATGGAAAAGGAGATACAAAAATCCCCTGAAGAAAACAGCTCTTTAAAGAGCATAATTGGCCAAATTGGAGGAAAAAAATACAAAAGCTAACTGAGGAAAAAAAAAACACCTTAAAGTTAGGATGGGGCAAGTGGAAGCTAGTGAGTCTATGAGACATCAGGAATCAATTAAACAGGGGCAGAGCCAAGATATTGGGGGGAAATCAGGGATTCACCTGAGGTCTTCCACAAATTCCTCCAAACATTTGTAAAAAATAACTCTAAACAAATTCTAGAGCTACAGAACCCACAAAATGACAGAGTGAAACAAGTCTCCAGCCCAAGATGGCCTGGATGGTCACTTGGAGAGGAGCACAGCCCAGAATGGGCCCTGCCAGGATAGACCAGGCCAGAGCAGACAGGGAAGAGCAGGCCTCAGGGCACTGAATCACTGAGCTGTGGCATTTTCCAGACTTCTCAACCCACAAATGCCAAAAAGGATATAGCAGGTAGTTGGAAAACTGTTGGACCTTGGTGAGAGAAGGGTGAAGTCCAGCCCCAGCCCAGGGGTGGCAGAGAAGGTGCAATGGCAGCAGCAGCAGCAGCAGAACAACAACAGCTGCTTCTGGAACTCCAGGCCCACAGTCAGTTGGGGGAATCAATTGGCTGATCAGAGAGGGAGTGCAGGGATCTCTTTGCTGGTGCTGAGGCAGGATTCTCTTGTTTTGACCTGCTTGGATCTGGGTTGTACTCCTGGATGGCAGTCCTTGGGGGGAGGGGTAGCACAGGTTTGCTTGTGATGGCTGTGGAGAGAGAGTCCTCCTGGTAGTAACAAGGCAGAAAGGAGTGCTTGAGATCACTGGCAGACCAGAGCATATGCCAGAAGATGAGTAAACACCTCTCATTGGATCATACCACTTCAGGAGAACTGAAAATTTACAGGTGCCTAGAAGTAGCTCTGAAAACAGCAGCATAAAACCCCTGAATCTAAGGACAGAGCAGTCTCCTCTCTGGAAGCAGTCATTCCCTGACAAAGAGCTGAAAAGTCAAATAATTGGCTGGAAAAATGAGCACACAGAATAAAAGGACTCAGACTATAGAATCTTACTTTGGTGACAAAGAAGATCAAAACACACAGCAAGAAGTCAATAAAGTCAAAGATCTTACATCAAAAGCCTCCAAGAAAAATGTGAATTTGTCTCAGGCCATGGAAGAGCTCAAAAAGGATTTGGAAAATCAGGTAAGAGAAGTAAAGGAAAAATTGGGAAAACAAATGAGAGGGACACAAGAAAATCACAAAAGACATAGAGTACTAGGCCTTGACTCAGGAAGACTCATCTTCCTAGGTTCAGGTCTGGCCTCAGATATTTGCTGGCTGTGTGGCTCTTTTTTCATTTTTAGAATGAGGTAGAGATGGAAATATCAAACCACTCTAGTATCTTTGCCAAGAAAACCCCAAATTTTGATCATGAAGAGCTGGACATGACAGAAACAACTGTACAACAATAATAAAAATAATTTAAATTTCTTAATTGTTAAAAAAAAGAATAAATCAAACAAAATCAAAAGAATGGGAAAAATGGAATAAAATATAAAATACCTCATGGGAAAACCAAGTGACCTGGAAAGTAGATCCAGGAGAAGCAATAAAAGAAAGATGGCGCTACCTGAAAATCCTAATCAAAAGGAGAATCTGGACAGCATCTTTCAAGAAATCATCAAGGAAAATTGCCCTGGTGGTCTGTGGCAAGATTGGAACTCAGGAAGATGACACCTCCTGGTTCTGAGCCCAGTGTTCTATTTATTACACCACCTGGTTGCCCAGTTTTCTTTCATAATTCTTTAAAATATGATATGTAGGGGACCTCTTTTTTATCATGGCTTTCAGGTATTTCGATAATTTAATTATTTCACCTCAATCTATTTTACTGGTCAATTATTTTCCTAATGAGAAATTTCATATTTCACATTTTCTTCTTTTTTCCAAAATTTATAATAAATAAGAAAAATAAGAAAAATGAAAATACAAAAGAAATTGAACTAGGTGGATACAAAGAATAGTCATTAACAGTTTGATATGAATTTGGAAATATGTCTCTAGTGACATCATCTTACTAGTGTGCTGGTTTCTGTGCTGTTTAACATTTCTATCAGTGACTTAGTTAAAGGCTCAAATATCATATTTATCAAATTTAAAGATGACAGAGTTATCCAGAAAAGCCACCACACTCAATTACACAGGGAGCATTCATAATGATGTTGAGAGATTATCTCACCCTGCCAATTACAGAAAAGAAATGTTAATAGGAATTAATGTAAAGTATGTGCTTTGATTCAAAATCAATGTCACAAGCATTTAATTTGAGAGGTAAGGCTAGGCATCAGGGTATGTGAAAATAACCTAGGAATTTTAGAATATCACAAGTTCAATGAGTTAATAGCATATTACGAGATTTTTAAAAAGCCAAGCAATTTTAAAAGTTGAGTTGAGAGACATAATATCCAGGAATAGGAAGGCAGTAGTCCAGTTATTTTTCAGCTCTAATGAGACTGATGAGGGTAAAGAAAAATGATGATGGTAGGAAACCATAGGATTTTAGGGGTGCTCAAGACCCCAAAACACTGTCATGCCAAATGAATTCGACTCAAGCCTCCTCAGCCAAGGAAAAAGACAAAGTTTATTAAGTATTCACCATAATGGGTTACCTTAAGAAATCTCACCTTTTGTGATGCCTGTTTTCACAAGTGGGCCGGGTTCAATGGAATCAAAATGAAACTTATATGCAGAAAAATTGTGAGAGGAAGTGAGAGGTAGTCCAGTAGTCTGGGGTGACTAGAGGAGTGGTTTAGGGAGGGTCTTGAGGAGGAGTCTAAGGAGGATTTTGATGGGACTGGGGTGACTAGAGGTCAAGATTCCAGGAAAAAAGAGAATGGGATTTTGATAGGATTAAGGATGGGACGCAGCTGGATAATAAAAGTCTAGACTAGGTGGAGATTTGGGCCTAGTGATAAGGAAAGGCTTATGGGCTCAGGCAAAGCCCAGATCTAGTGGGAGGATTCAAAGAGAGTTCAAGGGGGTTCCCAGAGACTTTATTCTCATCAAGACTACTGGATCATTTCAATAAATACCTATTTTAAGTTAAAATATTCTCCACAGAAGGAGGAGGCACTCTATCAATGGTGTTGATAGGCACAGTGCCTGATTTGACTAATGCTGTTTCCTTACCTAAACAAGTCATGTCAACAAGCATTTAATAAGCACCTGCTAGGCACTATGTTGATGTCATATATTGTTAAATTGGTCATGCTCAGCATCCTTTACATAGTAAGAACTAATAAAGAATCATCAAATTTAAGTTGATCTGATATATTTTTTACTGGATTTGAAATGCCCCCATTTCATTTAGCTATTCCCATATTCCCATGAACTTGGCCGAGAACACTAATTGATAATTCCTATAAATTAAATCACTAAAACTTGAGAACTGTCACTAAACAAGAATTGCTTAGTACTTGAAAGTGGAATCTTTAATATTTTTAAGTAGTACCACTTTATAAAAAAACAAAAACAAAAAAAAATAGCTGTCGCTTTGCATTACCTGAACAATTTAACTGACTAGTCCCTTTGAAAGAAATCTAGAAATCCTAAGTCTATCCTTTTAAAGATATATTATACATTTTCCTTAGCTGTGCAAGGCACCTTCACAAAAACTGACATGTTTTAAAGTATAAAAACCTAACAACTAAATGGAGAAAAGCAGAAATATTAATGTTTTTTTAAGACTAAAATTAAAGAAAAATAGATTCAATAAAGGGCCATGGAAACCTAGATTAAAAATTAATTAGGCACTAAATTATCTCATCCTAAAGAATGAGTGGCTCAATGAACATATCTTGGAAACAAATAATTTCATTGAATGATAAAAATGAGACAACATATTAAAATTTATTGGATGTGGTCAAATCAGTACTTACGTGAAAGTTTATATCTCTCAATACTTGTGTCGATAAAATAAAGATAAGATCAATAAATTGGTTTCTCGATATATACATACACATACATATGTATACATACATTTATACATATATACATGCATATTAGATATATACTTTCCAAAACATACTACACTATTGATCTTTGTTTTTATATTTGTACATATCTCTTGTTTCCTATCCCTCCTGCCTCCTCCACTTTACTTCTACTCACTACATCACCCTCCTATTACTTCCTGTGTTGGTAAGCAAAATGGTCTCTTAGCACTTAGTTCAACCAAGTGCCCTTGAAGAGTTTGGCTTTTGTTTCCTTTGAGTAATTCAGTGTATTTCCTTGAGTCTTATTAAGTGCTAAGCCCCAGGCTCTAACCCCTATTAGGTGTTAACCTAATCTATGTGGATGTGAACCTCCCAGGGTCCTGAGGGGAGGGGCTAACTCAAGAGCCAATCACAGGAGCCTAAGTTCTGGTCATTCAGATGACATTTGATGACGTCTGAAATCCTAAAAGAAGAGAAGACAGAGCCATTTGCCCAGGGCTCTCACTTTCGGTGGCTCAAGATGATGCAGAGACTCCAGACAGCTGTAGCCAAGAAGCCCTCCAGCTTGTAAACCCAGATGCTGGGACTTTGTTAAACTTTGCTAACTATTTATTGGGATTTGAATCAGACAAGGTCTGTCTGTCAATGTTTGTACTTTGTTTGTATTTTGCTCTGAAGTTCAGGGTGCTGGTTTTTTCCCCTGACCTAAGTGAATGATATTTGTATGCTGAATTAAAGTAAGCTTGTCAACCCCTTAACGTTGTTTTCCTTACTAAAGCAGATCAAAAGAACCTGTGCTTTTTCAGTGTGTTGGCAGCTTTCTGGGTGTTGGTGGATGTTACACCCCCACAGAAGCTACTAGCTGGATTGTTGAAACACTTCCCTACCCCCTCCTCCACCAACCACCCTGCCTTCCTATTACTTGCCTTCTCCCCTCCAAGAATCCCTCCCCTATCCTTCCATTCCCATTGATCTAAACACCCTTTACCTATTCCCTCATTCTCCCCTCTAAAAATTCCTCCCTTGTCCTAATCCCTCCCTTATCCTCCCTTCCTCACTAAACCCCTACCATTTTATTTCTTCTAAATTTAGAAGACTTTTATACTCTTCTAAATACATATGTATTGTTCCCTCTTAAACCCATTCCCAATAAAAGTAGGTTACCAGAACTACCAGCCCTCTTCCCCCTTCTAAATCCTCTGTATCCTTTCTTCTTGTTGTACCTCTTTTGTAGAAAATAGTTACTGTTTTGAGGACTTCCGTGGGTGGAGCCAAGATGGCAACTGGAAAGCAGGGACTTGCATGAACTCCCCAGCAGGTCCCTCCAAAAACCTATAAAAAATGGATCTGAACAAATTCTAGAACTGCAGAACCCACAAAATAGGAGGGAAGCAGGGATCTAGCCCAGGACAGCCTGGTTGGTTGCTGGATTAGGTCTATGGTGTATGGAGTGGAGGGGAGCAGAGCTCAGTGTGGGAGGCAGCAGGACCAACCAGACCAGGAGCCAGGCAGGACAGGCCCTAGCACCCTGAATCAGTGAGCTGTGGCAGTTACCAAACTTCTCAACCCACAAACACCAAAGACAACAGAGAAGGTTAGTGGGAAAACCTTCGGAGGACAGAGTACGCGGTTTGGCCACTGCCCCAGGGGCAGCGGAGGAGGTGCAGCCAGAGAATTACAGCTGCAGTTACATCTGGCCCCAGGCCCACATAGTGGAAGGAATTAAGTGGCAGATCAGAGCAGGAGTGCAGAGCCTGCTGAAGATTTGTGTCAGGTCCAGGTTGGTGGTTCTTGAGGAAGGAGGAGTGCTGGGGTGGCAGAGCGGGCTGTATAGAAATAGCTCTGAAATCAACAGCGCATCCCCTCAAACTTGGAACAAAGTACCCTTTGTGCTACAAGCAGTTATACCCCGACGAAAAACTCAAGGGTCGAGTAAGTTGGCTGGGAACACGGCCAGGCAGTGAAAACACACCCAGATTCAGTCTCAGACTTTGGAATCTTTCTTTGGTGACAAAGAAGACCAAAACATACAGCCTGAAGAAGTCAACAAAGTTCAAGAGACTACACGAAAAGCCTCCAAGAAAAACATGAACTGGTCTCAGGCCATGGAAGAGTTCAAAAACGAGATGGAAAAGCAAGTTAGAGAAGTAGAGGAAAAATTGGGATGAGAAATGAGAATGATGCAAGAAAACCATGAAAAACAAGTCAATGACTTGCTAAAGGAGACCCAAAAAAATACTGAAAAAAATATTGAAGAAAACAACACTTTAAAAAATAGACTAACTCAAATGGTGAAAGAGCTCCAAAAAGCCAATGAGGAGAAGAATGCCTTGAAAGGCAAGCAGCCAGAAAGAAACAATTTGAATATTGTGGAAAAACAATCAGGATAACACAGGATCTGGCAGCTTCCACATTAAGGGACTGAAGGGCTTGGAATATGACATTCCAGAGGTCAATGGAGCTAGGATCAAAACCAAGAATCACCTACCCAGCAAAACTGTGTATCATGCTCCAAGGCAAAATATGGATTTTCAATAAAATAGAGGACTTTCAAGCTTTCTCAGTGAAAAGACCAGAGCTGAATAGAAAATTTGGCTTTCAAACACAAGAATCAAGAGAAGCATGAAAAGCGCCCACCAGAAACTTAATCCCTCTTCCATCTGACAGGCCTTCAAATATTTGAACACAGTTAAGTCCGTCATGAGTCACCATCCCTCTAAGCTAAGAATCTTTGACTCCGTGAATGGATCATGCTATGGCATAAGCTCAAGATCCTTCATCATCCTAGTTCCCTTCCTGTCAACACTTTCCAGTTTATTGAAATCCTTCTCAAACCATGCTCACCGAACTAAATTCAGTACTTCTGCTGAGGTATGAAGAGAGCAGAGTACAATGTAACTGTTGTCTCCTTATTCTTGGAAGCTATTGTCCTCAGTGAAGTCTAATATCATATTAGCTTTTGGGTTATTTTTGTTTGTTTGTTTGGTAGCCACATCACATTGTTGACTGAGTTTTCAATGAACTAAAACCCTCAGATAATTTTTTTAAATGTACTTTTTCTTTAACAATTTCTCCTCCATTCTATACCTGAAAAGTTGATTATTTTGTGCTCAATTATAAAACTTTACATTTATCCTAATGGAATTCGATCTTATTATATTAAACCCAGCATTCCAGACTGTACATACCATGTAGGATCTTGAATCTATTGTATAGCTAATTATTCCTCTGAACTTTGCATAATCTGAAAATGTTGCAGTCATGACAGCTTTGCTTTTTCCAAGACATTGACAAACAATGTTAAACAGCACAGGGCCAAGCAGCAACCCCAGTTGTAATCCACTGAAGATCTCCTGGCATCTTGAAGTTGAACCATTACCAACTATTCTTTGATTCCAGACATCTAAACAATACTGAATTCATCTAATTGCATTATCATCTAGTTCATATCTCTCCATGTTTTCTACTAGAATAATATGAGATATCTTAACCAAAGCTTTATTAAAACCTAGGTAAACAAAAAAATAGTTACTGTTTTTAGCTCTTTCTAAATGGTTTTACTTTTATAATTCATATCATAGTCAGGTTTATCCCCCCCTTTGTTATGAGCTGGATAATTATTAATAAGAATGCTAGACATACATTTTACATTTTATGTTATACAAAAAGTAAGCAGCCTATTCTTACAAATCTCTCATAGTCAGTCTTTGCTATGCATCTTATGTTTCTCTTGGTTCTTGTATGTCGAATCTTCTATTAAGTTGAGGATTCTTTTTACAAAGTCTTGAAAGTCTGAGGGTTTGTCAAATGTCCATTTTTTTTCATTCAAGGTAATACTGATATTTGAACGGTATGATATTTTCACCAGGTCTTTTGCTCTTTGATATATTGTGTTCCAAGACCTGCAGTCCTTTACAGTCTCTGCTGCTAGGTCTTGTGTAATTCTAATTGTGGCACCATCATATTTAAATTGTTTTAATTTTGATGCTTTTAATATTTTATCCTTGAGCTGGGGGTTCCAGAATTTGACTATGATATTCCTACGAGTTTTCCTCATAGGATCTCTTTTAAGTGGTGTGTGATGGATTTTTTTTCTTCAATTTTACTTCCCTGCCTTGCTCTAATGCTTCAGAACAATTTTCTTCGATTATTTCTTGTATTATTGTATCAAAATTATTTTGTTGATCATAACTTTCATTTACTCTGATTATTTTTATATATTCTTTTCTTGATCTGTTCTACAAATCTGTTGTTTTTCTTACTAAGATGTTTCACTTTCTCTTCTATTTTTTTCATTATTCATGTTTTGTTTAGTTATTTCTTGAACTCTTATAATTTCACTGCCTTCAATTTGCCCAATTCTAATTTTCAAGGTGTCATTTTACTCCTTGAGATTCTGGATCTCCTTTTCTAATTGGTTGACTTTCTTTCCACAACCTTCTTGTTTTTCTTTGATTATTATTATTATTATTATTATTATTATTATTATTATTATTATTATCATTATCATTATCATTATTATTATTATTTGTTTTTCCTCCATCTCTGTCATCTGATTTGTAAAGTCTTTTTTTGGATCTTCTATAAATTCTTTTTGGGCAAGTGACCATTTAACATTGCTCTTTGGGGGTTTCTTTACTTCAATATCCTCCTCTGAAGATGAACCCTGGTCATCTCTATTCCTGTGACAGGTTTCTATGGTTAGATTCTTTCTCCTTTGCCTGTGCATTTTTTTTTGTGGTAATAACTTGATTATTATATAATCACCTCTAGTCCTGAGGTATGGGTACTGGTGCCTCTTGCCCCAGATCTTCAGTTCTCCCCTCTAGCCTGGAGCCAAAGCCAAACCTCCAACCTCCTGTAAGTGCTCACAGCCAGGGGCTTTCTGCCCTACTGCTTCTGCACTCACCAGAGTGTGCTGGTTCCTTTTCACCCCCACTGCTCTTAACAGCATAGCTGGGTCTGGCATTCCTCATCAACAGAGGTTCCCTCAATCTTCCTGGGCTCAAACACATGACTCCCCTCACTATCCCAGGGTGAAAAGTTCCAGTGGCTGGGGCTGAGGCAGCATCTCAAACCAACTAACCCCCTGGCTTGCCGCTAGTTGTTTAAGCAGCTTGATTCTTGTTAAAAATAGAACCTAGCCTGGAGGTGTTTACTCCTCCTAGAGACAAACCTGGTCCTGAATTTTTCATCAGATCTTCTCAAACTGTCCAAGGAAGACCCTGGTTGTTGTCCCTATTTTTCTTTGTCTCCACCCACACTTCATTCGCCCTAAGGTGCTATTTTAACTATTTCATGGAGGAAAATCTTGAGAGCTTGGAGTTTTCTGACCTACTGCGTCATCTTCCCAGAATCCTCTCTCGAGTTAGTTTATTTTTGGTGTTATTTTCTTTAGTATTTTTTGGGGTCTCCTTTAGTAAGTCATTGACTTGTTTTTCATGGTTTTCTCGCATCCTTCTCATTCCTCTTCCCAATTTTTCCTCTGCTTCTCTAACTTGCTTCTCCAAATCCTTTTTGACCTCTTCCATGGCCTGAGACCAATTCATATTTTTCTTGGAGGCTTTCGATGTAGGCTCTTTGACTTTGTTGACTTCTTCTGGCCGTATGTTTTGATCTTCTTTGTCACCAAAAATGATTCAAGTCTGCATTCTTTTTTGGTGCCTGTTCATGTTCCCAGCCAACTACTTGACCCTCATGCTTTTTGTCAGGGTATGACTGCTTGTACAGTACAGAGTGCTTTATCCCAAGCTTTAGGGACTGCGCTGCTGTTTTCCAAGCTACTTCTACTCCACTGTCACCACAAGCTCTGCCACAGCAGCACTTGTCCTCCCCCAAGAACCACCAACCAGGATTGTGAGGCAGATCCAAGCAGGGCAAAGTAAGAGAACCCTGCCTCTGCACCAGCAAAGCACTCCCTGCATTCCCTCTCTTATCTGGTACTCAATTCCTCCCACCAGATGGTCCTGGTACCAGAAGCAACTGCAGCTGGAGCTCTGGAAGCAGCCCACCAAAAGCTTCCTGCTTCATCTCTGCCACCCACAGGGCTGGGGCCAGACCTGTACTTCTCTCTCCCCCACCCAGCAGTTTTCGCACTAACCTGCTCCATTGTCTTTGGCGTTTGTGGGTTGAGAAGTCTGGTAATTGCTACAGCTCAGTGATACATGTCCCTATGGCCTGCTCTACCCCATCTCCAACACCATGGTGATTCACATGCTGGGTTGGGCTCTGCTCGCAGCACCTTGTGATAGGCCCTTCCCAGCAACCATCCATGTTATGCTGGGCTGGAGACCTGCTTTCCTCTGCTATTCCATGGGTTCTGCAGCTCTAGAATTTGTTCAGAGCCAGTTTTATAGGTGCTTGGAGGGATTTGGGGGAGGGCTTAAGTGAGTTCCTGCTTTCCAGCAGCCATCTTGGCTCTGCTCCCCTCTCCTATTTCTTTTAATCTAGTATTACCTCTCCCTCTCCTTTTACCCACAATCTCACTTTGTTCAGACTTCTTTGATGACACTTATCAAATGAAGTTCAATATTTGCACTGGATATCTCTACCTGTAAGTCCCACCAGCACTTCAAAACCAATATATCAGAAACTGAACTTATCAGCTTCTCCCCCAACACCACTTCTTCTATATTCTCATCAGTTGCTGTAAATCATACCACTATGCTCACAGCCAGGAAAGTTCATAACCTCAAAAATCATATTTGGCTCTTCCATATCCCTCACAGCACACACATTCATTCAGATACCTTATCCTGTTGATTAAACCTCCACTATATCTTTCACCTTTTCTCTTCTCCATTCTCATTAAAACAATTTTTGTCCAAACCTTGATTATTTCTTTTAGACTATTGTTATAGCCACCTAAACAGTCTCCCTATCTATCTATTTTTGCATCCTTACACCCCTGGCAAAGTTACTTTGGTGAGAGACCATCTCTGGTTATATTTCTCTACACAAAAGCTTTCTGTAACTCCCCAGTGCCTACTAAATAAAGAAGAAAGTCCTGGTCCTGGTATATAAGGTCCTTCATAGTCTGCTTCCAACCAATCTTTCTAGTCAGGCCTTTTATTTTCTCTTCACCCATCTACATTCTAACTAATCTTACTCATTTTTAAAGTCCCTTTATCCCTCCATTGTGTAATTATGGTTTTTTTAACAATCCTGGATCCCCTAGTTTTAATTCAGTTAACAAATTTTAACTAAGCACTTACCATGTGCTAAAAACTACAAGTACCAATTATATAAAGACCAATAAATGAAGGGGGGTGGTGTCTGTCCTCTTGCTTGAGGAATATGTTTTCTACTGGATAATATTACATTTACAAAGATAAGTAAAAATAAAGTTGCATGAGGTAATGCAAAATAATGTCTGAAGTAAGCAGATGTCAGTAACTTGGGTAAATAAGGAAATATCCTATGTAGGAGGAATCAACTTAATTTGAACTTTGGAGTAAATAAGAATTAAAAAAAAAAACAGAGGGTGACATATAGACATAGGATAAAGTCTATGTTTAGCCACGAAGGCAGGAGAGGAAAAGCCAGTTACAGCTAGTACGACAATTTGACTGGAACTAAGAATGTAAAAAGGAGAATATATAAGCCTGACAAAGTAAGAACCCATTATGAAAAATGCTATACACCTCCAGAGACAGAACTGATGATTTCAGAGTGCAGATTGAAGTAAACTCTTTTTACTTTATTTTTATTGTGTGTGTGTTTTCTTTTGCAACATGGCTAACACGGAAATATATTTTGCATCTTCAAATGTATAATTGGTGACATATTGCTTTCCTTCTCCAGGGGCAGGGGAAGGGCTAGAGGGAGGGAGAAAATTTTGAACTTAAAAAAAAGTTCAAATATTTTGAAATGTTATTGGCAAACATTTAATGACATATGTTTATATATATTTGTGTATACAAACATACTTGTGCATGTATGTATGCATGTGTGTATGTATGTGTTAAAGAATGTAAATTATTATGGGTCTACAGATTATTTTTCTTTTGCTTGTATTCCCAATATTTAGTACAGTACCTGGAATATAGTAATCAATGAATAGATGTTTGTTGACTGATTGTAGCATGCTTTGGGGAATATGAAAAGGACTCTAAAATAATTTAGAGACAAACACTTGGATCATACCAATTTGTAAGCTAGGTCCTGCCTATATAGCATAAATCCTCGGAATGTCTTTATTTTTATGGCAGTCTGCTTCTTACAGGACATGAGTATATGTGGTAGATGGTTTAATGTTGGACATATTTTACTGTTGTCTAAGTCATTCCTTGCTTTAGTTTCATAATGAAGAATGAGGCTAGTTATACCTTTCTCTATCTTTATCTCCTTGGAATATTTGAAGAGACATGAAAAAGGGAAAAAAAAAGTTGCTTATGTTTCCTGGAAGAAAACTATGACAATATCACTGATATGTGTTCTTAATGTCTATCTTCATTGAATACATTGTCCATTTTTCCTGAGTACACATTATCATGGGAAACAGCATATCATAGAGTCAGAAAGTCCTGTGTTCAGGTTTTGCTTATGACATCCTGACTGTGTGACCTTGAATGGATTACTTAACCTCTTAACTTCCCTGAAAAATTTTTAAGATGAAAAGTTTCAAATGAGTTGCTGATCTACATCAGTGGAGAAGGGTGTGTTATAGGATGGTTCCAAATTGAGAGTTCTCTGCCAGGAAGAAGTGGTCTATAATCTTATGTTTTATATAAATCACCACTTCTTGGTCTTATTTTAAAATTGGATACACAAAAGCCTAAACTTAAAAGGAGATGATTACGTGGCTATTATTTTTTTTTTAAAAAATTAACCATAGCCATGCTAATATCAGTTACTTTACTTCATTCAAAAATGGATTAATTTGTAAACTGCCATTTATTAACCAAACCCAAGAACATAACATGAAGCATGTTTATATTGGGAAAGTTATGAGAAGAAACAAAAAAGTTGCTATGTCAAATAAGTTAAATTATTTTATTACAAAAGTAGGCTGGTTTACATTTGCTATGTACAGAGAAAGTAGAATATTGAAAGTTAGCTTCCTTTCCATAAGAAATAAATTTGATTTTTCTTAGAAGGATGAAAGATTACTGAAGAACCCTACAAGATTCACTTTACCAAAAGACATGTGTCATGGTTAGATACACAGTGCAAACAAGATTTTAGTTTTTGCTTAGGTGCATATTTCTTTTTTCTGTAATTTATTTTCTGCTGAGAGGTGGCAGGAAAGCAGGGACTTGCTTAAGCTCTCCCCCAAATCCCTCAAAACACCTGTAAAAAATGGCTCTGAACAAATTGTAGAGCTGCGGAATGCATGAAAATAGCAGAGGGAAGCAGGTCTCCAGCCCAGGATAACCTGGATGGTTGCTGGGAAGTGTCTATCTCACAGTATGGGGAACAGAATGCAGGACAGTGTGGGCCGCGCCAGGACAGACCAGACCAGGAGTGGGCCGAAGCAGGCCTGAGGACCATGAATCATTGAGATGTGGCAGTTACCAGACTTTTCAACCCACAAACCCCAAAGACCACGGAGCAGGTTAGTGGGAAAAGTACTCTATCGGGGCAAGAGCGGTCCAGTCCCAGGCCTGGAAGTGGTGGAGGTGGTGCAGTGGTGGCAACGGCAGCAACAGGAAGTTCTTGTGACTGCCTCCGGAGTTCCAGAGTCAGCTGCTTTCCAAGTCTCTGGCTCACATGGTGGGAGTAATCAAGCAGTGGATCAGAGCAGGAGTGTAAGGAGTGCTTTGCTGGCACAGAGGCAGCTCTGCCCTGTTTGGATCTGGGTCAAAATCCACAGTTGGTGGTTCTTGAGGAGGAGGAGCACTGCTGTGGCAGAGGTTGCTCTGTAGAAGTAGCTCTGAAAACAGCAACACAGCCCATGAAGCTTGGGACAATCCACTCTCTACTCTACAAGCAGTCATACCCTGATAAAAAACTCAAAGGTCAATTAGTTGGTTGGGAACATGGCCAGGCAGCAAAAAAGTATCCACACTCAGACTCAGACTCTAGAATTTTTTTTTTTTTTGGTGACAAAAAAGATCAAAGCATACAGCCAGAAGAAGTCAACAAAGTCAAAGGGCCTACATCAAAAGCCTCCAAGAAAAATATGAATTGGTCTCAGGCCATGGAACAACTCAAAAAGGATTTGGAAAAGGAAGCAAGAGAAGAAGAGGAAAAATTGGGAAGAGAAATGAGAGTGATGCGAGAAAGCCATGGAAAACAAGTCAATGACTTGCTAAAGGAGACCCAAAAAATACTGAAGAAAATAACACCTTAAACAATACACAAACTCAACTGGCAAAAGAGCTCCAAAAAGATGATGAGGAAAATAATGCCTTGAAAAGCAGAATTAGCCAAATGGAAAAGGAGGTCCAAAAGACCACTGAAGAAAATACTACCTTAAAAATTAGATTGGAGCAAGTGGAAGCTAATGACTTTATCAGAAATCAAGATATTATGAAACAAAACCAAAGGAATGAAAAAATGGAAGACAATGTCAAATATCTCATTGGAAAAGCTACTGACCTGGAAAAGAGATCCAGGAGAGATAGCTTAAAAATTACTGGACTACCTGAAAGCCATGATCAAAAAAAGAGCCTAGACATCATCTTTCAAGAAATTATCAAGGAAAACTGCCCTGATATTCTGGAGCCAGAGGGTAAAATAGAAATTGAAAGAATCCACTGATCACCTCCTGAAAAAGATCCCCAAAAGGAAACCCCTGGGAATATTGTCACCAAATTTCAGAGTTCCTAGATCAAGGAGAAAACATCACAAGTAGCTGGAAAGAAACAATTTGAGTATTGTGGAAAAATAATCAAGATAATACAAGATATAGCAGCTTTTATATTAAGGGATGGAAGGGCTTGGAATATGATATTCTGCTGGTCAAAGGAGCTAGGATTAAAACCAAGAATCAGCTACCCAGCAAAACTGAGTATAATGCCCAAAGGCAAAAATATGAATTTTCAATAAAATAGAGGATTTTCAAGCTTTCTCAAGAAAAGATGAGAGCTGAATAGAAAATTTGACTTTCAAACACAAGAAACAAGAGAAGCATGAAGAGCTAAACAGGAAGGAGAAATCATAAGGGAGTTACTAAAGTTGAACTGTTTTGTTTACATTCCTACATGGAAAGATGATGTATGCAATTCATGAGAGTACTTGAAGGAAACATATATATTGGCAGAGGGCACAGGGTGAGTTGAATATGAAGGGATGATATCTAAAAAGATAAAATAAAATTAAGGGATGAGAGAGGAATATATTGAGAGAGAGAGAAAGGGAGAGATAGAATGGGGTAAATTATCTCACATAAAAGTGGCAAGAAAAAGCAGTTCTGTTGGAAAGGAAGAGGGGGCAGGTGAGGGGGAATGAGTAAATCTTGCTATTTGATTACGTTAGGTTAGGTTCAGATTTGGATTCGCACTGGTGATAAGACACAGTCCTAACAGAATAAAATTTTTATTGAAAGACAGTGGAAATACTCTATCAAACCCACACCCACATTAATCAACAATTTCTAACAAACACAGCAACAGAGACAAAGACACAGATGACATAGATTCATCAACTCTCAGGGAACTCCTGCACTTGATCTTCTCAAAGCTGTGGGGGTCCCAGTTTACACAGCTCGGTCAAGGCCCCAAAAGGGAAGGTGGTCCCAGGCAAAGAGTTCTCCCCGTGGGTGAGATACTAATGTGCCTGTCCCACGTGGTGACTTTTATAGGGCCCTGAACAAAGAATGTTTTTCTTGCCAGAGAGGAGAGCCACCCCTGCCCCCCCTCATTTCTAAGAACTGGCTAGGTTAATGTTTCTCCAGCTGGAGAGGAGTTATTTCCTATCCTTTGTCTTAAGAGTTTCCTGTTCTTTGTTCAAGCCCATCGGTCTCCAAGTGGGAGAGTCCAGAGGTTTGTGAAAAGGGGCAGCAAGATTGATACATATGTGTTGGGCTTACACTGTAATGTGGAGAATTTTCTCTAATGATTTATCATTCACTTGCTCTCATCAGATTTGACTTGAAGAGGGAATAACATACACAATTAATTGGGTATCTTACCATACAGGAAAGTAAGGGGAAGGGAATAAAAAGGGGAGGGGGGATGATAGAAGGGAGTGCAAATAGGGGGAGGAGGTAATCAAAAGCAAACACTTTTGAAAAGGGACAGGGTCAAGGGAGAAACCTGAATAAATGGGAACAGGATAGGATGGAGGGAAATATAGTTAGTCTTTCACATGAGTATTGTGGAAGTGTTTTACATAATGATACATGTATGGCCTACATCGAATTGCTTACCTTCTTAGGAAGGGTGGGTGGAAAGGGAAGAGGGGACAGAATTTGGAACTCAAAGTTTTAAAAGCAGATACCCAAAAAAATTGTTTTTGCATGCACCTGAGAAATAAGATATGTAGGGAATGGGGCATAGAAATCTATCCTGCCCTACAAGAAAGTAAGGGAAAAGGGGATGGGGGGTGGGGAGATGGGTGACAGAAGGAAAGGCTGACTGGGGAATGGGGCAATCAGAATATATGCCATCTTGGAGTTGGGGGAAGGGTAGAAATGTGGAGAAGTTTGTAATTCAAAATCTTGTGGAAATCAATGTTGAAAACTAAAATATTAAATAATAAAATAATTGTTAATGGAAAATATAATAAAAATTGAAAAAAAAGTATTTTCTGTTATTTGCATGAACTCTTTAAATTTGGTGATATCTTTCACAACACTCTATGTGAAAGTAGTCTCTTTAACATGGAAAATCAATTCTCTTATTGCTTTAGTGATTTCATGAGGATTTTGTTCAACGTAAATTAGATAATACTGTAGTCTGATTCTTAATCTACCTTCATTTCAGGGATTCATTTCCAGTTCATATAAAATGACACTTGACAGAAGGAGAATTAGCAGCTGATTTGACTTTTTCTATATTAATTTACACGCAAATCAAGTATGCCCATCTAGTTATTTCGTTTGCTTTGTGTTGGCTGAATGCAAACACTGAATGAGAAAAATAAATACTCCTTATCCTTGACTATAAAGCCATGTTCTATACATAGCTAGTCCAGCACTGACATAGAAACAGTTAGACTTGAGAAATAAAATGCAGTTTAACCAAAGTCATTTTCAAGTAAGTGAAAATGTGTTATATACTTAGTGTATAAAGGAATTAGTTTGCTAATTAGCACAGTTACCAGGCACTGTGATTTCCTTCTTTAATGGTGAAAGTGGCATTCATTCTCTCATATTCCCTCAATTGCTCATTCTTAGCTTAAATAAGATTCAAGCTGCTTGTTTAAGAAGACATACAAACCTAACACACACCCAAGTTTACTGCTCTACAATGCACTTTCTTTTCAATAAACATGTCCTCAATTTTTAATCTCTTAATGCCTTTGATGAGATAGCACTCACAAATAATTACATTCTAATAGTTCTAAGAAGCTTACACAAACTTAGAAAAAAGGAAACTACTCTATTAAAAAAAAACTTTTAATTTATTGGAGATACTTAGGGAAATATTTGTATTTGAATTACTATATCCTACCTGTAGCTTTATGTGATGATAATGGATGACTTTTACATAAGGTGTTGGGACATTCAGTTTGTGATTTATTAAAAATAATGCATTAAGCTTAATAAATTAAGACCATATTACTTCATATCCATGATAACAAAAAATGTTTTCTTGAATGACAAAGTTGTAGATACAGATCTGAGTTTAGGAAAATAGAGCTATTAGACTATGTTAAAACACATTTGAGAAAATAGATTGTAGTCTGTGTGTATGTTTAAATTTTAATTTTCCAAAAGTGCTAATGCAATTTCCTAAATTTTAGATGACCATGTTATTATTAGTGCTAACTTGTGGCTTTTGTCATGGTTGAGTTTTCGTAACACACTTTGAACCAACTTAGGTAAAAAACAAGCAGTTCCGACTACAAAAGTAAGCTCTAAAAACAGGTATCCCTAGCCAAATGATAGTGGAGAATTGAGGCAATTAAAGTAATTAGATAATACAGATCTTAAAAGCTTCACTCTCTTCTCCCCTCATGGGGGGGGGGGGGATGTGGGAAACCTGAATTGTCTATGTAATTGCCTCAATTTTCTACTTGAATTTAGATTTGGAAATCTAGCCAGAGTTCTGCCTCACATAAATTCACATGAAATCAAATGATGTAATGAAAGCATTCTTTATTAAACCGTTTTTTAGTTCACATCCTGGTACTTACTATATTGTCCTCCTTTCAGGGTTCTTCTTTGTATATGGTTACTTGTCTTATACTGTGAATATACTTACCCTGGGGCAAGGGTGGGAAACCTGTGCCCTGGAGGCCACATGTGGCCCTATAGGTGCTCAAGTGTGGCCCTTTGACTAAATCTAAACTTCACAGAACAAATCCCCTTAATAAAAGGATTTGTTGTGTAAAACTTGGATTCATTCAAAAGACCACAGTCAAGGACCTAGAAAACTCCATCTGTCCTCTAGGCTACAAATTCCCCATTCTTGCCCTGGGGTATCCAACAATATATGCCATTGTAACAAAAAGCCTAGAAAATGCTAGCCAGATATAAAGGCTTTGAGTACGCTCCTTACAATGAATTTTGTATATGTCCAAGAGCCTTCCTAGCTATTCTGGAGAGGCTCATCACAACAGATTTGACAATCGGGTAATGATTTTTTTTTCTTCACAGCAATTCATTTAAACCATCTACTGAGTCATTGATAAAGTACCCAATCACATGAAACCAAAAAGACTAGATCCATGACTGTGTCCACTTTATCCCTTTTGTCCTGAGTAGATATCCCTGATGAGTTGCTATGGATAAAAACAAACCATCTGCTGATGGTCAACCCTCATATGATTAATATCAATAACTGAATCTAAAATGATACAGTGATTTCTAGGATTAATTGTATTTTTATTCTTAAGGGCAATTGAGATTAGAATACTTATTCCTTCAAAGGCAGAGGATTTTCCTTGAAAGTGACTCCTTCAGGAATATAGATAGTACTGCAGCACTGACTGCTCCTGTTTAACAGTACATTGTTGTTGTTGTTGTTTACATAGTACAGCAAAAATCCTCATAGGACATTTATAAATCAATAGATGCCAAGTTATAGAATTGATCAAAGTGATATCATATATGTCTTTGTTGTAGATGACATACTACATTCAATCTTCAGGTGTGGTACTGGAAAAATCAGTTATTGCTAAGGAGAACCCTGCCCCCAGCCCCTAACTAAAATCCCAGTTTGCATAATAAAGAACGGACTCAGACCATTTTTGGTTTAGCAAATGTCCCTGGGGCTCCTGTGACTCCTCCAAGGAATGTCAATAGATAAGATTATCCCACCTAATGATAACCAGTCAGAATCTGTGATCTGTCAGGACCTTTGTTCCTTTGCCCCCAGACCACCCTGTGACCTGGCATGTAAATTTCAAGAGATAACACCCTGTATTTTCTATATAAACTACTCTTAACCCCAACCTGGGGCCATTCTAATTTGGGCTGATCCCCGAATGGACGCCAGCTAATAAATTCAACATTTAAAATTTATACTCTGTGGAGTGTCTCACTCGCTCTTGGTATAACACAGGGCTACTAAAATATTTATTGGAATAATCTTAGGATCACAGAGTAAGAGAAAGGGACACTTAGTTCAGTAGCCCTTAGAATAAGTTTGCATAATACTCTACCTTTCATTTTTCCTCTATGAATTTCTAAGGCACCATGAAACTCCAGTTTTCACAAGTTCTGACATGATCATACTGGATCACTTTTACATAGGGGGTTATGCTCTTTGAAAACTAGTTCTACAATGATCCAAGTTGTTCCTTAGAGAACAATCTTCCCTGCTTGGCAGCATCTTCCACCCCACCTCATCATTAGACTTTCTTTCAACTTAAGTACATCTTCCAGTGTTCTAAACAAAACAGGTCCCATTCAGAATCTCCATTGAATATAAGTGAGACTAAAACACTCTAAATATGTCCAGAAAAGTAATTTTTTCCATGAGATGATTGTGGGTTTTTGGAAAATAGATTTTACCTGAAATTTCTGAATTCTTCCCAGAGATATTCTAAAGTTTAGCGAAGGTTTTGGTGTAGTATTATTAGGTATCAACCTTGAAGATTTTAGATTTGCCTGGGGTACAATTATCTGTCCCTCTCCTGCTGTGAGTTAATTGTTACTTTGTGTCATAATCAACTTTGCTCCAATAAGATCCTTCTTATGATTTATTTTCAAAAGTTTTTTCAATCCATGGTAACTATATTTTTATGCCAAAATATAAAAGAAACATAACTGCCAATTATTCACACATTTTGGATAAAATGTTCTTACTCAATGCAATTTGCATTTTGAAGACAGCTTACCCCAGGATATTATCATCGAAACAAGAAAGATTTTTTTTAAAGATGAAATAATACTCAGATATTGCCTATCTTGTTTCACCCAATCATTAAAAGTATATGTCTCTAGGGGCAGCTAAGTGGCGCAGTGAGTAGAGCACCGGCCCTGCAGTCAGGAGGACGTGAGTTCAAATCTGGCCTCAGACACTTGAAACACTTACTAGCTGTGTGACCTTGGGCAAGTCACTTAACCCCAACTGCCCTGCCTGCAAAAAAAAAAAAAAAAAAGTATATGTCTCTGGTTCTAAAATAGCCATGGAAACATGAGAAGTCAAAGAAGGTCTAGAGTAAAATATAATGGAAGCAAAGGGTTTCTTTCTGAGAAGACCTTATTTTTTCCCTTAATAAACAATTGTGGAAGCCAGCATCCTCTTTTTACATCAGGTAATTTGGTAATTACTAACTATGATTCTGCACTCTGATCAGAGAGCTCTCAGTTTCTCATAACAACTGGAAAAGTACCACTGCTCTGAGTACCCATTTTGTGGGTTTGGACTCATCACAGATTTATCCTTTTCTCAGGGCTACATTTGATTTCCAGAATTCACATTTTAGATTAGGAGACAAGCAAACTAATTACTTGCCTTGTCTTAAATATATGGTGCAATACTTACTACAAGCAGCATTAACTAATACTGAGAACTCATTTAGAAAATCTAAAGCATATTTGATATGCGCAATAACATTGAGAAGGTAACAATGGTCATGATTTTCTCATATTTATTTTATTGTTATTTAAGCTACCATAATGGAGATTCAGACTTTTTGTGCTGATGCCTAACAAATGAACCCCAATGATTTTTCTTCTTAATCTGTATTTATTACTTTTATTTTCTTGAGCACTGGATTTGGGCTTACAGGACTTGGGTTTATACCCCATCCCTGTTGTTTACTATCTAAGTGATGTTGAAAAAGTCTATATATCTCTCTGGACTTCAATTTTCCTTACCCATAAAATGGGATATTTAAATTGGTAATTATTTGAGGGTTTTAATCAGATGATATACATGAAATGCTTTCAAAATGTACATAAATGTCAAATATTGTTACTAATTCATCACCTTGATTCCACTTTTTAAAATATCCTATTCTATATCACATACTTCTATCACATTAAGTCTTCTATAAGGCTTTTGAGGTTTCATATTACCTAGCCCCAGTCAAAATATGCAATATAATTTCTTGATGCTCCTCAGTCCCTTCACTCCATTAAGCTATATCCCATTATCTCCTGTGGGTGTTCTGGCCTTTAATTTTTAATTTTGTTTCCCTGCATCAACACATTATAAAATATTTTTTTTTCCTCCCATCTGCTCTTTCATAACTCAATTCAGTTTCCACCTCTCCTAAGTCCTCATCCAACCACTGTCTAAGATGATCTCCACCTCTCATGAGTCCTCATCCAACCACTGTAGGATAAGATGATCTCCTTTCTCTAATTCAGTGAAACTATGATCAATAACAACTCGTTTACTTCTCAGTTTTTATCTACTTTTTTTTATCTTTATCATCCCTGTCTCTCCAAGTAGAGTGTAAGCATCTTTATCATTGGTACTATGTATTAAATATCTTTTATATTCCTCAGAGCACACAACAATGTTGTGGCAATCATGAAATGTTTATTCAAATTATAGAGATAACAGAAATGTTATTCTGAAAAAATGGTAGGACTTCGCAATATAAGTCAATTACTTGTAGATTTTTAAAAAATTTTTGTTCTCTGATGTCTGCCACTTAATTTACCTCTATTGAGTTCTCAATATATAATAATGCAACATAAATTGAGAGAAATATTATTTACATTTCATCTGACAAAACAGATTGGAAAATACTTTAAGATAATTGCCTGATCAAGTGCTTTTTTATGTAGAACTTAGATATGCTACTAATTCATCTTACATTGAATACACAATAGAAATCTGAATAATTGTCTGAATGTTCACTGGGAAGAAAACACTTTGCATCTGAAGTCAAACAAGAATCAAAGCTATTCGGTCTTTTTTGTTTCCTATATAGAGCCAACCTGTTTCATTGATTTAGCTTAGAATATAACAGAGGAGAAAAGATAAAACAAAAAAGAAAAGAATTCTTTAGAGTACTCTAACTCTAAAGAAATGTGCAGCCTAGAAATTATAATTAAATGGTTCACAGTATATAACTTAGTTTATTCATGTTTTTGTCCTTCCCGTTGGGAGAATTTTCCTGCTATAATGTTAGGGGCGCTGGGGGCCTGGGCCCCCCGAGAGGGTAGTGAGACGCCAGAGAGTCTGGACCTGCTGACGCGGCAGTGTCCGTGTGGCTTCCACCACGTCAGTACCGGGGCAGCTCTTACTGGAGGAGCTCCACCCTCGGGGAGGAACTGGGGAGGAGCCAACCCGAAACACCCAATATAAGGCGCTCCCCAGAGAGGGTCAGTGGGATTTGTGTGAGATTTCTGGTACGCCATGCAATAAAGCTGCTTGTTGACTCCGGCGTTCTGCCTGGTGATTCTCCTCTCGCATCCCCCGAGAGGAGCCGGAGACGTCCGAAGACCCGAGGGCAGGGTGAGTGATAGGCGGTAGTCGGGGAGTACGGGGTGCCAAAGTGGGGCACATCCCGTCCGGCCCCCGACACTATAAAAGTATTACTTTAATAAGAATATTATCAATTGAAAATTAAAAAAAAATATTTGCCACTTCTTGATGGCTACTTTGGATACATATTAAATCAATTAAATACAAATTCTTACTGTGAAAGAACTGACATACTTTGTTTCATTGTAGAATTTCCTCAAAGGAAATATCATAAGAATTGAAGTTCAAAATGGTAACTATTTGCTTAAAAAAATTGAAAAAAATAGGTGAAGTATGAAAGGATATAAATTCCAGGACTGAATAAAGGCTTGAATAACACATCTCAACAGAGTGTCTGGTGGAAGAAAGTACAAATGTATGTCTATGTGGATAAACTAAACTGAAAGTCTAAAGTACAATAAGGTAACCTAAGATAGTCAAATACAAAGTGTCACTTAAATGTAAGAATGAGTGACTTTCTTGACAGAAAGAAGTTAAATCCATTTGACCTTATTCTGTCCAAATGTATCATAATCTAAATTAGTGAAAAGTATGAATTATAAAACACCCTTAAGTAAAGAAATCCACTTTATCACTTCTTACATATATTCCATAAATAGAGATAGACAAAGGAAGCTCATTTGCTTATTCATTCAAATTATATAATTAGAAATATCCTTAGGGAATGAGTTTTATTGAGTAGATAAGATTGATTTGTAATTAGCACATCAATTATTTGTGTGAAATTGATGGTTCAGCAGTGCCTGAGGTTATTTGAAAATGTCCATTCTTTAAAATGCCCTTTGAAAATATTTTTTTCAATACTGTTAGCTTTCCTTACAGGCAAAAAAATCCTAGACACAGAACGTTCACTGCATCATTGCCCAAAATATCACAACAAATATGTGATACCTGCATTGATAAGGCTTTTACTATATGGAATTTTGTGTTCAACATATACATATAATTCTCTAAATCTAAGACAATGAATTTTCTTAAACTAGAAGAGAGAACTCAAGCACACATAGGACTTTAAAAATAGATAAAATGTCTAATTTCAAAAATCAGTCCTCACATGAACATCAACTAAAAGTCAACCAATAAATATTTGTTGAACATCCATTATATACTGAGAAATGTGTTAGGAGTCAAGGAGAGAAGGAAACAAATAGGCACATTTCTGTTTTCAAGATATTCAGGTTGATGAGATAAGATTAACACACACAAAACAAAAAGGGAACAATTAGATAGTATCATATAATATGAAATTATATTCGTAGCAAATTAGAATACATACACACATATATGTATATATATATATGTGTATATATATATTAGAATAATAGATTTAGAGTATCTGAAGCAGGATTAAAACTACATGTTTTTGATTGAAAGATAGTATAGCTGACAGAAGCATTTTTCCCCAGACTAATTAAGCTTTAAATAGAGGAAGAGATAGAGGGAGGGAAATCTAGGTAGTGTAAATGGCAACCACAAAAATATGAAGGTGAGGATGAGTAGAGGATAGTAAGGAGATTGGACTAACTGAAATGAAACATTCGTACTAGGCTATAGTGAGAAAAACATTTGAACAATTAAGATGTGTTCAGATTATGCAGAGTTGGACAAGTCAGGGGGAAAATTCCATTACATTTTTTTAAAAAAAGATTTATTAAGACATTATGTTATAGGCTTTCAGGAGTGGAGTCTGGATGGCAGAGTAGAAAAAAGCACTTATCTGAACTCTCCCAACATTCCCCTCCAAAGTATTTTAAAATAATGCTTCAAATAAAATTGTAGAGTAGGAGAGTCAACAAAAGGTCAGAGTGAGACATTCTTCCAGTCCAAGAAAACTTAGGAGATCAGAAAGAGAGGTCTGTGACATGTGAGTGGGGGCTGGCCTAAAGCAAATGTATATGAAACATCAGGGGTGTAACTACATGGTAGTGAAAGAAGCAGAAGCAGCTTTGAGATCTTCCAAGTCAGAGATAGCAAAGGGAACTGGCAACTGGTCAGAAAGAAATACAGAGGATCCCTGTGGCAGCAGTCAGGGCAGGACCAGCCACTGATTAGCAATTCCATCACCTATACCCACTTCTGAGCTATAGTTTAAAAGTGGAGAAGAACATTATCTATCAGGAGGGAGCAGAAGCCCTGAGGGGAAGTATCACTTTTGGCCACAAAGAATCAGGTACCCTGATGAACAGTTTTACTTCAAGTCCCAAATGATCAGAGAGTAATATTACTTCCAGTCCCAAGGGAGAAGAGGCCCTGAGGAGCAGTATCCATAGCAATCTCAAGGGATCAGGGGTCCTTCCTATGAAGGAACAGCGTGTACACCAGGAAAGCAGTGACCACATCATGGATCGCATCATCTTGGAAGTACTGAAAACTTCTAAACCCCCAGAATGAGTTCTGAAAACAGTAATGCAATAAAGTCTAAAGCTTGAGACAGCGCCCCTCCCACCTCCATGCCAGGAACAGAGCCCAATGTTAACATAAAATTCAAAGTCTAGAAATGTAAAAAAATGAGCAAATAACAAAAAAGTAGCTAACCACAAAAAGTCACTATAATGACAGAGAAGATCAATATACAAACACAAAAGAAGAAAGCTACAAGGACTCAAAGGGAAAAAAAGTGAATTGGACACAAGCCCGACAAGAATTCCTGGAAGACGTAAGAGATAATTAAAAAGAAATAGGTGTTGTAAGGGAAAAAATAGGTTAAAATGGAGGCAAAGGAGGAAGATTATGAAAAGACACTAGCTAATGTGATATGAGATGTCTCAGTCCAGCGACTTTTTCCACTTAACCATAGGTTTTATATCAAGTTTCCTTAAACTTTTGATTCGAATGTGGTTTTGTCCCTTTTGATAAAAGTTAAATTAAGCTAATTTTTCTGTGCAGTTTTCTCATGTTCTTAAATAGCACATTTTCTCCAACTTACTAAAAAAGTAATATATGCTGGCAAGTAACTAGGAAATTTAAACTAATTTATGTTAAGGACATCACAAGGGTTAATTTGGCAGCCAGTTCCAGAGCCAGAGATACTGGGGGAAAAATCATATGGGATGTTATTAGACTTTTTACAAGCATCTTGATAAAGTGCCACACATCTCAGTGTCTCACTCACCCTCAAAGTGGAGATTCTTGCAAAGTGTTTATTTAAAAGTTTATTAGGATTGACATACTAACACTGTCCAAATGATTGGCTATCCTAGAAATATATTCAATAAAGACAAAGGGAAAATGAATAGAGAAGACAGGGATAATGAGTAATAACTTGAGATTCATTTTGAATGCTGGTTCACATGTATTTTCTTCCCTGATGCCTCATATGTACAAAAAGTAGTTGAATCCACAGTATACCCAGTAATTGTATGGATGTTGGAGCCACACCCCACAGAAAATCATTTAGAGATATTATTCGCTTTAACATCCCCCACTGTTTGATGATGCAGAGATCACATAGGAGTGGTTTGTCTCCAATACAAATTTGAATAAAGATGTTGCAACGATGTTGCCAGTTAGGGAAAACATCTCATATGAGTTTTGAATTCTAATACTGAAGTAGAAAAATATATCATTTTATTGCTCTGAAATTCTTTTATTTTTGTTTTTAGAACAGTGTTCTGTGCCTGTTTAGATTCAGTTAAGACTCTTACAAAAATGGTAGTAGAAAAGAGACATGGTAACTAATATCTGAATAATTTAGGTGGCACCAAGGCAAACTGGGGAAATCTATAGCAGAACCAAAAAGGCAGCTGGTGATGCAATGGATAGAGTGCTGGGCAAAGAATCAGAAAGAGCTGAGTTCAAATGTAAACTTAATATTTAGTGTAACCCTGGGCAAATCATTCAACCTGTTTGTCCCAGTTTCCTCAACTGTAAAGTACAGAAAATAATAGTACCTGCTTTGCAGGATTGTTGTGAGGATCAAATTCGATAATAATTGTAAAAAAAAAAAAGAAGATATTTAGAGTTCCAGAAACATTATAGGTGCTATATAGTTACTTGCACCTCCCCTTCCCATGAATGGGCACCAATTTTGGTGAAAGATACAGAGTTAAATAATAAGGGCTTTCTATGTGTAAGGAAAACTTAGAATTGAAGGGACATGCTCTGATATTCCAGTTTGATGTTGCCTAAAGGAAAATCTTCATTCCTTAGGAAAATGTACCCAGATTTTTCCACAGATAGATGATATCTTATCCTTTCAAAAAAAATGCTTTGATTTTAAGTGCTATGACTGTTCTTTAATTCTGTTCAACTGGAAAAGAAATGAGTGAGTTATATGGGACTTTAGATTTTCATTCCCTACCCAGTTCCTTAATGACAAGTACTGAATATATGGTGCCTCATCTACATTTCTATGCAAGCTATTTTGTGCCTAGGCATGTCAGAGTATATAACTCATTATATCAAATATATACATGAAATGAGAGAAAGAAAGGTAGGGAAGAAGGGAAGGAGGGATGGAGGGATGGAGAGAGAGAGAGAGAGTGTGTGTGTGTGTGTGTGTGTGTACAGGTGGCATGAATTTTTTTTACACCATTCCTTAGGACAGTGATTAATTTCAAATCATATCAGTGGACCTAGACCACAGTTAGTTTGAATGCCTCACTTTTTCTTCTTCCCTCAGGGAAACTACATTTAAATTAAAATCTATTTGCATTAACAGCAAGGTGTGAAAATAGGTATTAGTGTCTAAAGGCAAAATTAGCATTTAATTAAGGAATGATTTTTTTTTTCCTTTTTTGGTCCTTCCTCTCTTTCTCTTTTTCCTTCTTTCTTTCTCTTTTTCTTTTGACTCCTCTCAGTTGTTCCCCTCTTTCCTTTCTCCCTCTCACTATTTTTATTCCTTCCCTTTCTTTTTTGCCCTAGATTTTTCTCCTTTTCTCTTTATTTCTTCTGTTTTGTCTTTCTTCTTTTATTTTTTCTGTTTTCTTTCTCCTTTCCTTTCTCTAACAATAATGATAATATTAATAATAGCTAGCATTTAAGTCACTTGAAAGTTTGAAAAGCTTTACAAATATACTCTTTTTTATCTTCACAACAACCTTAGGAGGTAGAGGATATTATTATTCACATGATGAAACTGAAGCAACCAGAAGTTAAATGACTTGCATAGGTCACGGACTTGTAAATTCCTGAGATCAGACTTGAACTCCAGTCTCACTGACACCAAATGCTGAGTTCTATCTACTGGTAACCCAGCTGTCTTTCCATTTTGTCCTCTTTTCCTCTTCCTGTTTTTCTTTCTGCATTATTTTTATCTTTTCTACAACTATGTCTTTTTTCTCTATGTCCACTTTTCTTCTTTATATTCTCATTTTGTCAATTTTTCTTTCTTTTCTCTCTTGCTGTTGATTTTGCTCTCTATTTTTCCTTCTCTCTGTTTTCTTTCTTCTTTCTTTTTGTCTTCTGTCAATTATCTAGGAAGCTATTGGAAAATAGAAATAAAGATATTAAAAAAAACTAATTGCACCTCCATTCCAAAAAAAAAGAGCAATTTGCCAGTATCCAATAAGATATTTAAACCTATGCAGAGGATAGTATGCTGACTTTTTTTTTGTTCTCAACCTCTGATTTAATTTCTATAGGCAGCTTCACATATGAAAACTCTTTCTACCCATAAAGAACAAATCTCTTCTGCAGTTTATTTTCTTAGAAATTCCATTGATACACTGACATGTTGAATCCCTTGTTCAAACATACACAGAAAGCATGTGTCAGAGTCTGGTCTCCCACATCTGTATCTGGCCCTCTATCTACCATGCTAATCTTTTTCATTTAGTGGTTCTTTGATCCCTAAGGAGTTCACAATTAGAGTCCAAATGTTAATACATTAAAATATATATATATATATATATATATATATAATGCATATATAAATTATTTAATTATTTAAGCAGTAAATCTTTGCCCAATTATGTTACGAATATATTTTTATTCTGTAACAACAAAAATGTTAATGTTTGAAAGATTATAAATTTGTTTCTATGGCAATTCAAAATCATCATGGTCATGTAAAGAATGATTTGGTATTTATACAGAAATCACATTAAATATTGATCACTTATTACTTAATGCAAAATGCTTTTATTATTTCTCAACTTGTCATCAAATTGTTTCCAAACAATCCCAAGAATTGGACATTCACATATAAACCAATTATCAATGGTTGGTCAGAACACTGGCCATGCTTATTGTAAGCCATCAAGAAACTGTCACAGACCATTACAAATATTCTGCACAAATGAACTACGTTGCTCCTCATTGCACTACTAAGCATATTTTCTGACACACTCTGTTTATGTTAATATTCTTTTATCCAGAAGATTTTTAAATAAATTTGTTGTCAATACTAATTAGCTGTTTGGTAGAGTTTCCATGAGCATATAGTCACTGTGCCAAGTCTAGAGGAGAAGAAAATCAGATGTAAAGAAATTATTTCCTTACCGAGGTTAGCTCATATTATATATATTGTTTAAAAGTGAAACAATATATGCAATTGAATTATAAATACATTTATGATTCAATGCAATTCTTGACATAAACCAGTAGAAAAAAATATTTTATATCTGAACTCACTATTTAATTTTGTTGTTTGGTTAGATGACTAATTTTTTAAATGAACTTCTATTTCTCCAAAATACAGTTTGCAAAATTCTCTTACTTCTCTTACCATATTCTATGATATATGTGGGGGAGTGAACATCTTCATATTATTCTTGTTTGAAATCAGAACAGAAATAAACTCAATGCCAAATAATATTTACTCTATTTTATTCACTTTCTGAACCCTTCAATACTAATGCCTGAATATAATAGGATTTCAGTGAAGATCTCAATTGGCGTAATATTATAATGTGTTTATAAACAATTTTGAGATTTTGTAAATAGTCTTATTTCTATTATTTTACTTCATGAAGCAATCTCATCAGGGTATTATATTCATTTTACTGATGAGGAACTGAGTATATAGTTAATGAGTATTAGAATTAAGAGTAGAGTGCAGTGTTCTAATACCCGGTTCTGTGTTACTTCAATTGTATTGTGATCCCTTTCTGAAAAATGAGTACTTGTATTTGTCCAATGGCTCTATGATTTTATCAGTGTGGCTATTTCCTTCAATGACATTGCTTGTAGCCCATACATGCAAGCCTATACATCTGAGCTTTTTTCCATGTCCTCCACTAAGCACACCACAAGAGATCACTATCAAAACGTGATAGGGAACTTTCTTGATATCTCTTAGCATTTTTGATATAATTAAACTGATGTTAAAATGGAATGAATAGAGTGATCCCTCACTACTACCTTATGAGCAGGCCATCTTCTTTTTCATCACATAGGAATTAATCTAGACGCAAACTACAATAAGAATTAATCACACCATTAACCAGAAATCCAGGATGATGAAAGATTTCATCCAGGATGAAAAGGAAATACTGGGTAGATTCAAGGTTCAAGGAGATCCTACCCACATATGCATAAACTGACTGAAAATGTCTTAGTAAATGGAGCTGCTAGATCCTGCTCTTAACATGGACATATATTTGAACTGGTAGCTCAGGACCTGGAGAAATACCTGGTGACCCACCAGTCACACATAGTGCAACATAAATGGTTCTCCCCTTTACAAGTGGTCAGCTGCTTTACATCTAAATATGTTAAAAGGGAGAGGGATTTGGGGTGATATGATAACATGAAGCATTTCAGAGAAAATAAAAAATTGGAGTACTAATTTAGAACAGATTATTTTCATGTAACATTTTTCTTTCTTCATATCAAACAAAAAATGACAATTCCAATATCTTTTAGGTATTCATTTTCTAGTTAGATCTCCTGTTAAAACTATAAAACCATAGCTTTGGATTTAATATTGAGATATTTCTGCCCTTTATGAATGCAAAAAAGATATCTTAATATCCATCTGTTATAGTTTAATATTCAATTAATGGCATGCTTCAGGGAATTCGTAAAAAGCAATCGAAGAGTAAATCAAATATTTTTAATAATGATTGAATTTTTTCAATGGTATCAACAATGAGTTATTATCTATACCCTGTTGGATATATATTTCCCAATTTTCTTGTCCCAAATGACTGACAAAGTAGTTATCACCTAAATGAAAAAAAAAAAGATCTCAATAAGTCATGTGGCATTTGTGACGCCTTGAAAAATATTCATTAATATTTTAGAATATGGCATTTGCTCAGGTCCTGTTTTCAGTAACAAATTGAGTTTAATCCCTAAAGTGAGATGTTTAAAATGATCCTGTCCTCATACATGTTTTGGAATGTTGGATCTTTGTGACTTGCACCAGATGCATAGGTTAAAATTGGTCATTCTTGACTTGCCCTAAGTGAAGTCTGTACATGTAAGGATGTTTAAAGCTTCAAGAGCTTCTGCCCATTAAGAGAAAAAGGCAGAGGTATTTTTGTATATTGATAAAAGGTTGATACAAATTAATAATCATCTTGAGCAGAAAATGAAAGTAGTTTATGATAAGCTTAGGAGTGTTCAACTCATTGCTAGGTTTAACTTTACATCTTCCTTTGCAGCATCACCAAGGGTACAGGGCCTACCACAGTACCCTTTAGCAAGTTCAGCAGCTCCATCATATAAGTTTGTCCAATAGTCAGTAGATCCTGGGAAATGATTCAGACTGATAAAATCTACATGGTGTCACATTATTAATTTATAGTGGGAAAACAGTTACAAGTGTCCTAATACTGTCAAGTCTTCTCTTTCCTAAGGGGAAATAAAACATTTGGAAAACAATTGTGTAATCAGAAGCATTTTGTTGTTGTTGTCAGAGTGTGACTTTAGATATATTTAATTTCCCTAGAACTGAATTTTTTTGGGGGGGGCAGGGCAGTTGGGATTAATGATTTGCCCAAGGTCACACGGCTAGTACATGTATCAAGTGTCTGAGGCCGAATTTGAACTCAGGTCCTCCTGACTCCAGGGCCAGTGCTCTACTAACTGCGCCACCTAGCTGCCCCCCTTGAACTGAATTTTAATTTGATAGTATGTGGAATGTCCTTTTTAGTAACACTCTGAAAAATTATCAGAGGGAATGATCTTTTAAAAAAAAAAAAACATTCTGTTGCGGTAATTAGGTGGCATAGTGAGTAGAGCACTGGCCCAGTAGTCAGGAGGACCTGAATTCAAAGCCAGACTTAGACACTTGACACATTTACTAGCTGTGTGACCTTGGGCAAGTCACGTAACCCCAATTGCCCTGCCCCACCCTCCAAAAAACTAATAAAAAAACAAATTAAAAAAAATAAAAAATACATTCTGTTCCCAACATCTGGTTTTGGGAACTTCTGGGGCACTTTGATAATCGGTATTAGGTATTTATATCATGAAGGCAGAATTCATGATTTCAAAGAAAATCATAGATATGCCTGAATGGTTCAGAACTGCAGGATATAAGGAATTCTCTAAGTAGAAGGCAGAGGAATTAAAGCATTTATTCAAGCTCCAAAGTAGCAGACCCATGGACCAGTATTCCCAATTTGATATCCTGGCCAAAATCTCCCAGGCCCAATATGTCTGCCTCACAAAAGTAACCAGGAGGTTAAAGAAAAACATTATGACAGTAAGCCAAATCATATTCAGGCTTAACCCTTTGGTAAGAAGATTACCCACTGGCCTCAAGCCCTTGCTCAGCACTCTCTGGTCCACAGGCAGGTCAACCCTGCCCTCAGCAGCACCTGCTGCTTCAGCTTCTTCTGCTTCTGCTTTGGCTTCGGCCTCTGCTGCCGCTGTTGCTGCCTCTGTTGCTCCCACTGCTGCCACCGCTGCTGCTTCTCCTGTCTTCACCACATCTCCAAGCTATGCTCTCTCTTTTTATATAGTCATTAGACATCATCCAATCCACTAGAGCATCATCTGAGTGACCAGAACTTAGGTGGCTATTACTGGCTCTAGAGTTAGCACTTCCCCCAGGACCTTGAGGGCTTCACGCCCATATCACCTTAGCATCTAATAGCTAGGGGTTTTGGGCCTACTTGGGAGTGAAGATATTATCAGACCTCCCTTCATGGGCCCCGCCTGGAGCCCCACGTTAAGCCTATTCAAATGGTCAGGAAAGATCTTCTCATTTACTGATTGCCTTAACAGTATTTCAGATGATTCCTGAAGTGGAAACATTTTCATCATTTACTGGAACAGTTGTGTCAAAATAAATTTAAATTAAAAAAATTTCCTCCCACAAAACACTCCATCTCCAAAATATTTGCTTTTTGATGGTCTTCTCCCATGCCTAGAATATGTTCCCACTACAACTCTTCCTCCTTTCCCCACTGGCTTACATCAAATATCATCTTAAATTACACCTTCTGGAAAAAAAAAACACCTTTGGCAGTCAGTCCCCTTCCAATTCTTTTAATTCTCCCTTCACCTTAGGAATCATGTAGTCCAAGCCCCTTGTTTCACATAGATAATGACAAGTGAGATTGGTAACAAAATATCCTAACTAGTGTTCTTTCCACAGTAAGTCATCATACCTGGCCTACCTACTATACAGAAGGGGGGGTGGTGTACAGACAAAACTAGCACCTCTGGTATATGGGCTTGCCAAGCCCTTTTCAGGGCTGCTCATTCACTTTTGGTCTCTACTTTCACCCAACTCTCACCTGCAGCTCTAGGAAGCTGTAGCATTACCAGTGACATTTACCCAACATAGCATTTACCCAGTAAAACTGTCTTGACAGATAGGCTAAAATAGGTTGGGGGTAACTGGCAGGCCTCAATCTGTCAGTGAGTAAGGAAATATCTATCCCAAGTATACGAAGACTTCTCTTAGTGTAATGGGCACATGGGAACAATTTATCCCAATATCCTTGAGGATAACTGGAGCATTGAGAGCTTGGTCAGACGTCAAATATGCCAAGGTCATCTATTTACTGCATCTTGGACATAACCAGTTATTTTAACTTTTGTCCTGCCACTGGCCTTTGATGACTCTGGAAGAGAGAGTAAGACATTTAATGACTTTGTCCAGCTCTGCCTCACTTAAATCCAGTTCATGTGCAAGTCAAGATATCACCCATGATGTCACTGTGCTTTGAAAATCCTAAATCACAAAAGTCAGTTATTCCTAACCATGGCTATATGCTACCATAAAAAATTCCATTCATAGAATATTTGAAAGCTAGGGGCAGCTAGGTGGCAGAGTGAGTAGAGCACCTGCCCTGGAGTCAGGAGGGCCTGAGTTCAAATCCAGCCTCAGACACTTGACACACTTATTAGTTGTGTGATCTTGGGCAAATCACTCAACCCCAATTGCCATGCCTTCTCCCCTCCAAAAAAATAAATATCTGACATACAAATTACAGTGTACAAAAGCTATGCAAAGTCAAATTCCTTGTTTTAAAACTGTATAAACTTTGGGAAAGTTGCTTAAATTTTCTGAAACTCAGTTTCCTCATTTCTAACTTGATGTAGTTGGACTAAATGACTTTCAAGGTGCTTTCTGACTCAAGATCTTTGATTCTAAAAACGTTACGTATAATGCTAAATGTTATTATTTAAACTTACAATACAGACTGCATGGAGGGAGAACATATGTAAAAATATTTCCACATGGAGAAGGGGAAAAATTCTATTTTTTCATACTTATAACTAACATTACATAGAATTTTAAGGTTTTCTATGTGTTTTATATGTAATCTTAGATTTTGTAACTAGGAATTGTGGTTCTGTATCATCTTATAAGCTATAGCTAACTGTGTCTTTTGATAGTCTATGCATAAATGTTGAACTGCACAGTGAACTACATATAGGATAGAAAAAATAGTGTTAATGACTGTTGAATTATTTCTTCATAGTTCAAACAGTATAATTTTGATTAAAGTTTGGTGAAACATTGGTTTTATAAAAACTTATTTTGGGTGGAGTTAAGATGCAAAGTAGAAAAAGCACTGGAGCCAAGCTCTCCCAACATTCCCCTACAAACCACTATAAAATCATGCCTCAAATCACATTCTGCAGTGGTAGAAAAAAAAGTTGGGAGTGAGATTTTTTTTCCAGCCCAGGACAACTTAGGAGGTTGCAAGAAGTCTGTGATACTGGGATGGAGGCTGGCCAAAAGACCATATGGTGGCAACATTTCCTTTGCCTCATGGAGTCTGAGGCTACAACAGTAGCTTCAGAAGCTCTCAAGCCAGAGATGGTAAGGGGATCAGACAAATAGAAAGAGATTATAGAGACCCAGGTGCTAGCACTGGGTATAAACTGGCACTGTTTGGCATCTCCATTGCCTATACCCGTTTCTGAGTCATAGTTCCAGAGTGGAGAATAGGGCATAAGGGGCCTGGAGGAGCAGTGGTGTTTATGTTGGCAAGGGAGAAGAGACCATTTCTGAAAAAAGATGAGAACACTGAGAAGGAGAACAATGACCACCCCTTTCCCAAGATCATGCCACCTTGGAAGCAAAACTTCCAGAACAAGGTCAGAAAACAAAAGTATGAATAAGTCTTAATCTTGGGACAGTATTGTCCCTTCCTTCCCACTCCCTCCATCCCAGGAAGAAGGTTCAACTTCAACATAAAGTACAAAGTCAAGAAGCAGTCTGGAAAAATAAGCAAAACAAAAAAGCATCTGAGCATAAAAAGCTGCTATGATAACAGGTGATATAAAAGCACAAATTCAGAAGAAGACAATAGTGTCTAAAGATCTATGAGGAAATGCCCCAAAGAAAAAATGTGAAATAAACACAAGCCCAACAAAAATTCCTGGAAAAAGGTAAAAAAAAATTAAATCAAATAAGTGGAAGAAAAAAAATTGGAAAAAGAAATGAGGACAATGTAAGACAATCACAAAGATAATAGCTTGGCAAAAGAGGTGCAAAAATGCTGAAGGAAATAATACGTTAAAAAGCAGAATTGGCTCTATGAAAAAGAGGTACAACAACTTAATGTTGTACTATTTTACTTACTGAAAAAATAATTCCTTAAAAATTAGAAGTGATGTGTGGAAGCTAATGACTCCATGAGTCTTCAAGTAAGAATAAAACAAAGTCAAAAAAGTTAAAAAAAGAAAATATAAAATATTTAATCAGAATAATAACTGACCTGAAAAATAGATTGAGGAGAGACAATTGAAGAATTTTCGGGCATAAACCTCATATTTAAATAATGTATAAAGAAAACCTACCCTAATATGCTAGAACCAAATAATAAAATTTAAATAATCCAACAATCACTTCCTGAAACTGATCCTAAAATGTAAACTCCCCAGAATATTGTAGCCAAATTCCAGGGCTTCCACGTCCAACATAAAATACTTCAAGCAGCAAGAAAGAAATCTTTCAAACACTATGAAGCTACAGTCAGGATCACACAAGATTTACCAAGTACCACATCAAAGGAAAGGAAGACTTGGAATATGATATTCCAGAAAGCAAAAGAGCTATCATTATAAACAAAAATAACCTACCCAGCAAAACTGAGTATAATCCTTCAGAAGAAAATAAAAATTTAATGAAACAGAGGACTTTCAAACATTCATGATTAAAAAAAAATGAAAAGACCAGAGATGTACTAAAAAAAAAAAACCCTGACTTTCAAATGCAAGACTCGAAAAGCATGAAAAGGTAAATATGAAAGAGAATCATAAAGAACTTAATGCATTGCTTCATGGGAAGATGATGCATGTAACACTAACAACATTATCATTATTAGGTCAGTTAGAAGGACACTAAATAGATAGAGGGCACAGGAGTAAGTTAATTGTTTTGAGATAACCTAAAAAAATAAAAAGGTGAAAAATAGTGATGCACTGGAAGAAGAGGAAGGGAGGGGAATAGTCAGGAAAAGTATTTCATGTAAAAGAGTCACACAAGGAAGAGTTTTACAGTGGAGGGGAAAATAGCACAGCCAGGTAATGTTTGAACTTCACTCTCATCTGAATTTGTTCAAAGAGGAAAGACTACACACACACACACACACACACACACACACACACATACACACACAATCACATTTTCAGTTGGGTATAGACATGTTTCTTAAATAATAATGAAGGGGGGAAGGGGATAAAAGAAATAAGGGTAATAAAATGGAGGGGAAATTAAAGAAAGAAGTCAGAAGCAAAACAGACTTTTGAGGAGTCAGGCTAATAGAGAGAGAGAGAGAGAGAGAGAAATAGAAAATAGGATGGAGAGGAATATGCAGTAAGTATTCACAACTGTAAATATAGATGGCATGAACTCACTCATAAAATGGCAGTGCATGACAGAATGGATTGGGAACCAGAACCCAATAACATGTTGTTTATAAGACACACACTTGAAACAGAAAGATACAAACAGAGGTAAAATAATGCACTACAGCAAAATATATATATTTCCTCAGCTAAGGTGAAAACAGTGCAGGAATAGCAGTCCTGATTGCAAATAAAGCAATGGTTAACCAGGGAAACTACATCTTGCTAAAAAAAAGAAGGAAAAGAAAAGAAAAAGAAAGACAATGAAATAATATAAATACTAAACATATATGCACCTGATGGCATAACATTCAAACACTTAAAGGAAAAGCTAAATGAGTTACAAAGAGGAAATAAAAAGTAAAATTTTAATGGGTCAGGGGAACAAACCTCAACTTTTCTCTCTTACAGCTAGGTAAATGTAACCATGAAATAAATGAGATAGAAGTTAAGAAGGTGAAGAGAATTTCAGAAAATTTAAATATGACAGAACTCTGGAGAGAACCCAATGGAAACAGAAAGGAATTTATCATTTATTTCAGCTATATATGGCAACTTCACACACACACACACACACACACACACACACACACACACACACACACAAAACACCTTACAATGTATTAGAGCATTAAAACCTCACAAACAAATGAAGAACAGCAGAAATATGAAATATACACTTTTTAGATCCTGCAAAAAAATACATTAAATAGAGGCTGTGGAGGCAGAAATTAAAGGTTTCTTTTATAATCTACATTTTTAAAATATTTTTTTATTTATTTAACATTCATAGTTTTCAGCATTGATTTCAACAAGAGTTTGAATTACAAATTTTCTCCCCATTTCTACCCTCCCCCTACTTCAAGATGGCATATATTCTGATTGCCCCATTCCCCAGTCAGGCCTCCCTTCTGTCACCCCACTCCCACCATCCCCTTTTCCCTTATTTCTTGTACGGTAAGATAGATTTCTATGCCCCATTGCCTGTGTATCTTATTTCCTAGTTGCATGGAAAAACTTTTTTTTGAAAATCTGCTTTTAAAACTTTGAGTTCCAAATTCCCCTCTTCCCTCCCCACCCACCCTCCCTAAGAAGGCAAGCAATTCAACATAGGCCACATGTGTATCATTTTGTAAAACCCTTCCACAATACTCATGTTGTGAAAGACCAACTATATTTTGCTCCTTCCTACCCTATCCCCCTTTGTTCAATTTTCTCCATTAACCCTGTCACTTTTCAAAAGTGTTTGCTTTTGATTACCTCATCTCCCTCTCTGCTCTCCCTTCTATTGTCCCCCATTTTCTATCTCCTTCCTCCTACTTTCCTGTGGGGGAAAATACCCAATTGAATGTGTATGTTATTCCCTGCTCAGGACAAATTGGAAGAGAGCAAGATTCACTCATTCGCCTTCACCTGCCCCCTCTTCCCTTCCTACAGAACTGCTTTTTCTTGCCACTTTTATACGAGATAATTTATACCATTCTATCTGTCCTTTTCTCCCTCTCTCAATATATTCCTCTCTCATCCCTTAATTTTATTTTATTTTTTAAGAAATCATCCCTTCATATTCAACTCACTCTGTGCCCTCTGTCATATATATATTCCCTTCTGCTACCCTAATACTGAGGTATCATGAATTATACACACCATCTTTCTATGTAGGAATGTAAACAAACAGTTCAACTTCAGTAAGTCCCTTATGACTTTCCTTTCTTGTTTACCTTTTCATGCTTCTCTTAATTCTTGTGTTTGAAAATCAGATTTTTTATTCAGCTCTGTTCTTTTCACTAAAAAAGCTTGAAAGTCATCTATTTTATTAAAAATCCATATTTTGCCTTGGAGCATTATACTCAATTTGGCTGGTAGGTGATTCTTGGTTTTAATCCTAGCTCCTTTGACCTCCAGAATATCATATTCCAAGCCCTTCGATCCCTTAATGTAGAAGCTGCTAGATCTTGGATTATCCTGATTGTGTTTCCACAATACTCAAATTATTTCTTTCTGGTTCTTTGCAGTATTTTCTCCTTGATCTGGGAGCTCTGGAATTTGGCAACAATATTCCTAGGAGTTTTCTGTATGGAATCTTTTTCTGGAGGTGATTGGTGGATTTTTTTCAAATTGTATTTTACCCTCTGGCTCTAGAATATCAAGGAAGTTCTCCTTGATAGTTTCTTGAAAGATAATATCTAGGATCTTTTTTTGATCATGGCTTTCAGGTAGTCCAATAGCTTTTACATTATCTCTCCTGGATCTATTTTCCAGGTCAGTGGTTTTTCCAATGAGATATTTCACATTGTCTTCCACTTTTCATTCCTTTGGTTCTGTTTTATAATATCTTAATTTCACATAAAGTCACTAGCTTCCACTTGCTCCAATCTAATTTTTAGGGTAGAATTTTCTTCAGTCATTTTTTGGACCTCCTTTTCCATTTGGCTAATTCTGCCTTTCAAGGCATTCTTCTCCTCATTGGCTTTTGGAGCTCTTTTGCCATTTATGTTAGTCTATTTTTGACGGTGTTATTTTCTTCAGTGTCTTTTTTGGGTCTCCTTCAGCAAGTCATTGATTTGTTTTTCATGATTTTCTCTCATCACTCTCATTTCTCTTCTCAATTTTTCCTCTACTTCTCTAACTTGCTTTTCCAAATCCTTTTTGAGCTCTTCCATGGACTGAGACCAATTCACATTTTTTTGGAGGCTTTTGATGTAGGCTCTTTGTCTTTGTTGAATTCTTCTGGCTGTATGTTTTGGTCTTCTTTGTCACCAAAGAAAGATTCCAAAATCTGAGTCTGAATCTGAGACCATTTTCTCTGCCTGTTCATGTTCCTAGCCAACTGCTTGACCCTTGAGCTTTTCTTTGTGGTATGACTGCTTGTAGAGTAGATAGTACTTTGTCCCAAGCTTGAGGGGCTGTGCTGTTGTTTTCAGATCTCTTTCTACACAGAAAGCTCTGCCATACCAGCACTCCTCCTCCCCCAAGAACCACCAAGAGGGACTGTGACTCAGATCTAAGCAGGCTCTGTACTCCTGCTCTGATCTGCCACTTAATTCCTCCCACCAGGTGGGCCTGGGGCCTGAAGCAACTGCAGCTGTAGCTCTGTAAGCAGCCTCAGAGCTGCAGCACCTCTGCTGCTCCCGGGGCAGTGGCCAACAGTGAAGTCCTTTCACTCTGTCCCTGATGTTTTTCCCACTAACTTTCTCTGTTGTCTTTGGCTTTTGTGGGTTGAGAAGTCTGGTAACAGCCACAGCTCACTGATTCAGGGCTTTATGGCCTGTTCCACCTGGCTCCTGGTCTGGTTGGTCCACGAGAGGCCCACACTGGTCTCTAATCTGCTCCGCTCTCAGCTCTGTGCGATAGACATTCATGCTGTCCTAGGCTAGAGCCCTGCTTCCCTCTGCTATTTCGTGGGTTCTGCAGTTTTAGCATTTGTTCAGAGCCATTTTATAGGTGTTTGGAGGGTCCTGGGGGAGAGCTTTAGGTAAGTCCGTGCTTTCCAACCACCATCTTGGCACTGAGATTTTAACTGTTTGATGACAAAATATGTTCGCACGTGAAAATGCAAAACATAATAAAGTACTAAGAATTAGTTTTGTTGATATTGTTGTTTGTTTGTTTCATTCAGAGCACATGGTTAAAAATTTCATAAGAGACTATTAAAGTCATTTGGAAAAGAAAAGTAGATGTTCAGGATGGGGAAAGGAAAATGGATGCCCATAATATATTTCAGTTTCCTGGACATACAAAGGGTCTTTGGCATATTATAGATATTGTTTATTAGTTAGAAATTCCAGAAGGACATAATCCAAATATTTGATTGAACAACTAGAGTGCAGATGTGACTCAACGTAGATAAAGGAAAAGTTATGCATACCATGGGAAATAATTAAAATTGTCTGCACACACATACAAATTAAACAGAACCTCTCAGGAAATATACCAAGGGAATACTACAAATGACTAAATGAATGCGTCTTTTGAGACAGTCCAAAAGTTATAATAATATACTGATCTGCCCAGATGTAATAAAAAAGAGTAGAGTACTCATCGTAATCATTCTGATGCTGCAGAGTTCAGTTTTCAAATGTTTGGAGTCAAGGATTCAGTGAAACATACTAAACCAAAATAATTAACTGATATTAAAATTGTCATTATTTCTTGTAATAAAGTGGTAATTTTTTAAATAGTAGGGTACTCATAGGGTGACTTGAATATATTGTAATACATAAAGGAATACATACAGTGAACCTGTAATGCTGAACTTCTGGATTTGCAGGGGGATAAAAACATTGTCTTGCTGAGAAATTTCTGAGAAACCTATTTATTTCACTCAATCCTATCTAGTTTCTTTTTCAAACTAGGAGGATCTGTTCTATGCTGATCAGAAATCATTAAAAGAGCACATGAATAAGAATAGAGAAGCAATATAATATTAAATGGAAGCTTATTTTATATACCTGATACAAATCAAATACATTAAAACCCTTAATGACCTTTTACAAAGTAACAGTGCAATAGCCTCAAATGAGAACAATATTTCATCTCGTCTTCCTTGGAAAACCTCATAACTATATAATTTATTTTCCATTTTCCATTTTCCTTTTCTCATTTTTTCACCATCCAGGGCATACTAGCATTATCTACAGGAGCATGGCACAATTATGTGACAGTTATTTCCAACTTTTTTAAAAGTGAAAACCAAAGTAGAATAAAAATATGGCCCTTAGAAGAAAAAAAGCCCACAAAATCTGCCCTCTACAAGAATAAATATGCTTCAGTCACTCTCAAGTACTTTTATTTACTTCCATCAGTGATAACATTTAGGTTATGACATTTCATGGTTTTGTGTTGACTTTGTCATCAGCCCTAACAGAATCTGAGATGAAAGATAGACTTTACCCATATTCTATAAGAACAGATCAATTAGAATGACATAATACCTAATCTCTATCCTGCTCCAAATGTTTCTGAAAATATTATGTAAAACCCAGGCACTTCAAGAATTTGCTTTCTGCTTCTCTTCAAGGGCTACATTTCCATCGTTACTCAGTACATCTCTTCCTTCAAACTCTCATTATTACCCTTCTCCTAGTTCAGGTTCATAACACTGCACATCTCAACTGTTGCAACGGCTTCCCACATGGTTTTATTCATTCCAGGCTTGGCCCCTTGCAATTCATCTTGCCAACTGTTGCCAATTTAATCTCCCTCCTGCTACATAATAAAGATCAAGTTATACACCCCAGCACTCAAGGCCCTCCATAATTTATTCATTCAGAAAATATTTATTCAATTTTTACCACTTGCAAAGCACTGTGTTGAAGCCAGAATATACAAGGACAAAACTAAAAAAAAATAAAAACAGACTGAGCTCTCAAGGGCAGTCAATGGGGGAAAATATTTATACAAATATACCAACATAGTAATTTGAAGAGAAAAACACACAAACAACCAGAGGATCACGGAAGGATTCTTATCTTTCACTGCTTCTTACTATGGGTCTTTTGATGCAGACAATTTGTTCCCATAATTAACCAACTCATTGATTATATTTATATTACTCCAAGTAGTTGTAGTGTCTTCCTCCCATCTTCACCTATTGAAGGCTTAAGCTTAACCTTAAATTAAACTCTACCTGAAAGTCGTTATAGTTCATTGGAAAACATTTTGGATTTTGAATTAAGAGACTAGGTTTTGTCCTCTAGTGCCAATCGTTTTTTTTCCCCCTCTGTGTAACCATGATTAATAAAGTCACTTGAAATTTCTGAACATGTTTCGTCATCATCAAAATGGGGGTGACAATCTTACGACTACGTACTTCACAGGATATATTAGGGGAAAGTACTGTCTAAAACTTTTTATTTTCATTTCACCACATTAAAAATAATAAATAATACTTATGTAGCACTTTAAACTATAAAAAGTACTGTTTTAACAATTGTGTGAGGAGGGTAGTGTAAATATTATGGTCAGATTTTATAGATGAGTAAACTGAACGTGGCTGGAGGGTAAAGTGAGTTAGCCCCTTCCCAAAAAGTAGCCAAGTGATAGAGCTAGAACTCAGACTTATTTTTACTGTTTCCTTCCAGTAAACCATGCTGCCTCTCCAAGTGGAACTGAATTGACTTGTCCACATTCATGTAGTCTCTCCTATTAAAGTGTATGCTCATTGAGAATTGAAACTTCTTCTTTTTTTGTCTTATACCCCAAGTGCCTGGCACAGTGCTTGATATATTTGTCTAAACATGTGATTTTATTGACTTAGGACCCTCCTTTTCCACCTGAGATCAGCAGTTAGTCTGCAACATAGTCATAAGGCGTTGACTGGGTACTGAGAGGTTGTGTGTTTCTGAGTTTTCTGTGTTGTGGTCTTCTTGATTTTAAGGTAAGCTCTCTAACAAGCATATCACCTTTCACTTGCAGATATTATATACTTAATAATAAATGTTTATTGAATTGAATTTAAGTAAAATTAATTGAGTTGGCTTAAGTACTAAAGATTATTTTTCCTCATGACAGAAATTGTTTCTCCTTGCTGTGTGAACCAACAACTCTTAGTTTATATCACTCACATAACAAGCTATGGCATATCATTGCATATTTTGCACATAAAGTAACCTTCTTTTTTATTGCAAACACCTTGGGACAAGAGATCAAGTATTTTAATAGCTTTACGTATCACAGAGAACTTAGCACAAATCTTTGTGTGTGACATCGTTCTTTACTCTAAATTCCTTGACCACTTTGCAAATTCTATTATGGCTGGTGCTTTGTCACACCCTAACTCTGAATTACTGATAACATTTTCCCCCTCTGTTCCTACTAATGTGCTACAAAGAAGTCATTCAATTGTACTAACTGGGACCAAAACAGATTTATGGTGCTTAATCACAACTTGGCTCTCACTGTAGCAAAGCAATATTTTTACTCATCATTAATTCATTCTTTTTCACCACTCCCCTGCACCAACTATTCCAAACCTTTTATTCTCAAGCATCTCACATAGTCCCCTCTCATGACCCTCTCAGCTGAAGCATTTGTATCATACTTTATTTTAAAAATAGAATACATTTGTTAGGAGCTCCATTTTCTTTCCCCATCTACATCTCAAAATGCCATGCAATCAGGCCTCATTATTTCCTCTTTAATTCAGTCTTTAACGAAGAGGTGTTGTTTCGGATGAACCCTCTATGTGCAACTTTTACCAATTCTCCTTTGGCTTGTTCAGTGAATTGTCTCAAAATTTTGTCCCCTTTCCCCTATTTTGAATCTTCAATTTCTCTGTATCTAAATACATTTTTATCTCTATTTACATAAGTCTCAGATCTATTTGTCTGCTCCTAATCTCTTTTCTGATCTACATTCTTGCATTTTTAACTCCCTATTAGACCTCCAGATTTCTCATAAATCTGTATATCTCTTAAACTCAACATGTCCAAAATTTGAAGTCATTTTCTTTTCTACAAACGCTTACTCTGACACACATCACATAATCAACCAATGCCCAAATTTTATGCTTTCAACCTCCACACCTCTCACATCTGTCTCTCTCTATTCACACAACCATCATCCTGGTTTAAGCTACCATTGTGTTTCATTTGTACTATTATGATAGCCTTCATATGTGTTTCTCTGTATCAAGCTTCCATCGCATCTATTATATAACTGTCAATGTGATTCTCATAAAGTTCAGGTATGACCATGTTACTTCCTGACTAAATATGCACTAGGGACTCTGGGAGTAAATACAAATTCCTCTGCTTGGCATTTAAAAGCTTTGTTAACCAGCCTCCAACTTACATTTATAGTCTTATTATAGATTACTTTCTTCCATGCATTCTGTGGTCCAGAAAAAATAGCCTTTTTTGTCTTTCATGCTCAAAGAGTGCAAAAATAATTTCATGATGTCAAGGTCAATGTACAGTATGTCTTTCTGTTCATACAATATGAGCTTTAAAGGCTCTACCACAGGCCAGGTATAAATATATTCTTTAGGACCATTTTGGAGGAGATATCTTTAAATTTGTACATCTCACATTGTTTTGTTACCTTAATTCAGCTTTACTCATAGAGCACAGGACCTTCTTTGATGTTGGATGAAGCTGTTGCACCATGAATCAAGTCTCACAACAATACCAAAGTTCTTCAGAGAGATTTTGAGGGTGTGCTTGTATTGCTTCATCTGATCACCATGTGAGTGTTTGTCTGGTGTGAGTTTTCCATAAAATAGTCTTTTGGGCAAATTTATATTTGGCATTCTGGATTTTTGGCCAGTCCATAGAGTTCTGTTCTCTGCAGTAGTTCCAATGTGTGTCAATTCAGCTTGAGAAAGTCCATCAGTGTCTAGTACCTTATCTTGCCAAGCGACCTTCAAAATCTTTCTAAGACAATTCAAATGAAAGGAGTTCAATTTTGTGGCATGGCACTGGCAGACTTTCTGGATTTCACAGGCATAAAACAATGACATCAGCACAATTACTCTGTAGACCTTCAGTTTGGTAGGCAGCCTAATACATCTCTTCTTCCACACATCCTTCCAGAGGCTTTCAATTTTGAAGCTACCTGGGGCAATGTGTGTGCCAACCTCTTCATCTATGTCTACATCCTTGGAAAGTATACTGCCAAGGTAAGTGATCTTATCCACAACCTTCAAAATTTCTCCATTCACTGTAACAGATGATTCCATATATGTACAGTGTGGTGCTGGCAAACCTCCGTTTTCTTGGGGTAATTGTTAAGCCAAAACTAGCACATGTGACAGAGAATTGATCTGTACTTTGCTGCGTCTAAGCCTCAGGAACTGCACTGAGCGCACAATGACCAGTGAACAAAAAGTCATGCACCAATTGCCCCTCCACTTTAATCTTTTGTTTATAGCCTGTTCAAGTTAACCTTGATGAAATTTCCAGCCTTGTTAAAGGCATCTGACAACATGGCTGAAAACATCATGCCAAAAAGCATGAAAGCAAGAAAACTCCTGCTTCACTCCACTGTTGACTGGGAAAGCATGAGAGCATTTCTATTATCTAGAACCCGTGCAAGCATGCCAACATTAAACTGACATATAATAACTGAAGAACTCCAGACAAATTTCACCATGATCTTCCACAGGTCTTCACAACAAACAAATATCAAATGCCTTGGTTAGTTCAATGAACATTGTGTACGGACTTCTGCTCTGCTGCTGGCATATCTCCTGGAGTTATCAAGCAGCAAATACTACATCAACCATTCCTCAGCACTTTTTGAAGCTACACTGGCTCTTAGGTAGATGACCATTTCCAGGTGAAGGATCAACTAATTAAGGAGAACTCTAGCAAGAATCTTGCCAATAATGACTAAGAGAGATGCACCTCCCCATGGTAGTCACAAGGCAACCTATTTCCTTTTCCTTTACAGAGATGGATAATGGAGGTATCCTTGAATTCCTGGAGATAACCTCTTCTTGCTATATAACCTAGAAGATTTCACTAAGCTTTTGTATGAGCGGTGGATTTCATACCTTGTAAGTTTCAGCTGAAGTAGAATCAGCAACAGGCACTTAGACACATGAGAGGGTCATTAATGCATTCAAAACCTCTCCTTCAGTGGGAGGTTCTGCTGGAGGGAGAGTAATATACCATCAATGGATTATACTTTGGTTGTTGATAGTGTATTGAGAACCATATGCGAGTGACTAGCTCATCTCTCCAGAATCATGTCCTTATCATTGATCACTGTGGCTCTACCAGCATTGACTTGTTGATATGCACCAGAAGTCTTTAGTCTGTAACTAGCCTTCAAGGCCTTGTAAAAATGTTTGGACTGGTACTATCAGAATAAAATTGAATTTTAGCTACCTTCTTTCTGAGCCAAGAATCTTGCATCTCTCTGAGCTTTACTTACACCTTACTTTTGATGGAGTTAAACACTATCTTTTTAGAGACGGATGAAATATCCTGCTGGTAGACTGAAGAGTTCTCATTTTTCACTCAGGAGCTTCTAAATTTCCTCATCACTTCCATCAAAGCAATCCTGACATTTATAAGCATTCTAGCCCAGGTGAGTTAATGTGGTTCTTTAAACCAAATCTCTGAAAGCTTCATGTTTTTTTTTTCTGTTCTACTTTTCGCGATAGTATGTTAGCTCAGCTTTCTCCCTAAATCAGTAACAAACGGTTCACACATGGAGAAGTGCTCTAATCTGTTGAATTTGAGTCTTCTGGTAGTTATCATAGCTTGGGGATGATGCTTTTATTGAATGTGAATGTTTAGCTTGGACATGATAAGTCTATGATCAGTCCAGCACTCTGTGCCATACATCACCTTCGTCACTCTAATATCCTGTTTATCTCTTTTCCTTACAATCACAAAGTCTATTTAATGCTCAAATTTACTGAAAGTATGCATTCATGAAATTTTGTTGTCTAGGTAAATGGAAGACAGTGTTGGTGATGAGAAAGTCATTAGATGCCTAAGTTTTTATAGTAAGTAACCATTGCTGTTGCTGTTTCTGACTCCACTCCTCCCAAGTACTTCCTGCCAGCTCTGATGGTTTGTGCTGAAATTGTTAAAGTAACCAAGAATTACACGCTTGTCTTCTTTCAGAACAATGATAATGAGGGTCTCCATCTTCACAAAAGTTTTCTTTAATCACATCAGGGTTCAATAGGGTAAGAGCATATGCACTGAAAGTGGTGATGTGGCACTTTCCTGCAAGAGACAGTTGAATAGTCATGAGTCTGTCATTAACTTCTTTAGGGAGACACATAGGCTTGTTGACTAGATTTGATTTGATTGTGAAACCTTTGCCTCTTCACAGTTTTCCCCATTACTGTGGTCACACAAGAAAAAACGTGTATTCAGGTCCAACTATGGTATTTTCGCCTTCATTTGCCAGCCTTGTTTCATTCAGGGCTGTTATTTGAATGTGATACCTCCTTAGTTCTATCAAGACAATATTTGTTCATCCTTCAGTTCTAGTGGATTTTGTGTTTTCCATTAATGTGCAAATGTTCCATTACCAATGATGAGTGTTATCATCTTTGCAAAAAATTTCTATACAAGTTCTTGTGTTTCAAAAGCAGTTTGGGATCCCTGCCTGCCCCAATAAGCAGGCCATGGTTAAGAGAAGCAGACAATTTTTAGGGTTTCTTTCCTAACTCCTTTTTCATACCAGGAGATGAGTAATACAGTGGGGAAGTCTTTACTTGCTTGGGATAGACACCCCCTTTACTCACCTATAAGTTTGAGGCCCATCAGTTATGCTCAGCACCATAGCTTTTTGTTGCCATAAGTGGGAGCTGAGTGGCAAGAGGACATCAAAGGTGAATGAGCAGCCTTGAAAAGGGTTCAGCAAGTCCTCATGCCAATGGTACTCATCTTCCCTGAGTACAACTTCCTTATTCTTCTTTAAACATGATACAACTTCTCTAGTTCCATGACATTTGATGATATGTTAGCTAAACATGAAATGCACTCTCTCCTCAACTCTGACTCATTGAATCTCTTGTTTCCTACAAAATTCAGCTCAATTACAAAATCTAAATGAAATTTTTCCTAATGCTTCTAAGTACTACGCTTTGCCATCCAACACAAATCACCTTATTATACATGTTCTCTCCACATAACAGTCACCAAGTCAGCAAGCATTTATTAAACTTCTACCACATGCCAGGCACTATTTGTGATGTCAGATTGTGCTGGAAAATGGAATGTAACTTTTTGAGAGCAGGAAATACTTCCTTGTTTTATTTGTATGCCCAGTTCCTGTCACATGATAGACATAATTTATGTTAGTTGATTGATTAGTTGATTGATCAGGAGATAGCAGGTACAAACATTCGAATATTTATTGAATCAATGAACCTAACAGCCTTTATCAGGTAGAGTAGAAAGCTTTTACTATGAGTAATAAGAGAATAACTTTAGTACTCAATGCATTTTTTAAAAAAAGTACTACAGAATGTAAGGTTTTGTTTAGAGGAACTTATAGAAAGAAGCTAATTGTCATATATGAATAATCCATTCAGTATTCACAAGAGTATTTAGTGTATTTTATGAGATAACACAGAATAATAAAAATGTTGATATTAATTCAGTGGGGCTTCCTAAGGTATTGAGGGGCTTCCTAAGGAAATCCTATTATATTTTTTTCCAGAGAATTGTGCATTTGTAGTGCCTAACATATCTGCACTTATGAATAAGCTCAATGGACTACTCATAGATAGTATACACTTTGCTTCTATTTTCCCCCATCTTTGATTTGTTGGATTCCTCTTTTTTTCTTTTCTTTCTTTTTCTTCTTTCTTATCTTTCCTTTTTGTTCTTTCCTTCCTTCCTTCCCTCCTTCCTTCCCTCCCTCCTTCCTTCCTTCCTTCCTTCTTTCCTTCCTTCCTTCTGTCCATCCGTCTGTCTTCCTTCCTTCCTTTGTTTCTTTCTTTTTGTCACCTACTCCTAGTGTAAGTAAAAGAAGCCTGCATTGTATTTAAGGAATTTTATACCACCTTCAATTATCCAAAGCTGCTTCTTGATACTAAAATCCTAATTCCAAAATTCTCTCAGTGGCAATACATGCCTGAAAATCATGAAACATCACATTATCTGCATGATTGAATTCTCAGGAGATCTAAAAGGTAGAGGTAAGAAAGGTGTAGCTTATTATCAGTGATTGCTTGAGTAGGATATTATCAAGGAAATGTGGAATAATCATGTATCAAGTTGAATATATAAGAGATGAACAACTCAAGTGCCACACTCGTACTAATCCATTATTAAAACATTTAACACTAAGGGCTCTCTCAAAATGGGTGTATTCTCTATGCACTATTTGTTATGGCAGCTAATGGGCAAAAATTGAATTGATGAAAAGGAGTGAATAACTGTATTTATGAAATCACAAATCTTACAGAAAAGCTTTTGACAAGTGGACCTGTCAAAATAATACTTGAACACAATCAAATTCTACTTACATTCATTGGAATGTTGTCAGCCAGATCAGAGAATCAGAGATTTAAAGTTGAATAGGGCCTCAGAGATCATGTAGTCCAATCTCCCTTATTTAGCAGTTGAGGAATCAAAGGCCTAGGGACATTAAGTGACTTTCCCATGGGTACATAAGAGTGTATTTGACCATTAGTCTTCTGGCTAGGGTCAGATGCTATTTCCCCTTTATTACACTGCCTCCTAATGTCTCAAACCACAACTGTGAGAACGATATTATTTTCTGTTTTCACCAAAACAATATTGAGAAAAAATGATTTAAGGAATTTAAAGAGTCAGTGAAAATGATTGGTGCTTCCTAAGTTTTGGTAAGTAATCAGAGTTTTTGAGAGGCAGGAATTAATTCCCTTCCTTTCTCTACAATCCTGTAGTGTTTCTAAAGATATTTTTAAATTGAATTAAATTGCTCTAAATATTAGAGAGGTCATTTCAGGCTTGCCATGTCCTTTTCCTGCTTCTCCTTTTTCTCTATTACATTAGAGAAATATTCTCAGGGACAACAATTCAACACCATCAAAAGAAACCACTTTAGTTATTGAAAATAACCTGAGGGATAAGCATTCAATCAGAAATTTGATCAACCACTCTGAAACACTTAGCTAAACATTATCAACATGCTTTGAAAAACCCTATTTGCTTACCTGTTAGTAATTGCAGGCAGACCAATAAAGAAATTAGAATAAAGAAGTACTTTCTAGACATATTAAAAATTGGATTCCTATTAATAAAACCATATCGAACAAAGTGACAATGCTACATGGGCAATCAAAGATAAGCTGATGATTTCAGTTTAAGAATAAAGAATAAATACTTGACCCTTTGACAAAGCAATACCATTTCTAGGGCTGTATCCCAAAGAGATCATATGAGTGGGCAAAGGACCCATATGTACAAAAATATTTGTAGCAGCTCCTTTTGTGGCGGCAAAGAATTGGAAATGAAAGGGGTGCCCATCAATTGGGGAATGGCTAAACAAGTCGTGATATATGAATGTAATGGAACACCATTGTGCTATAAGAAAAGAAGAACAAATGTATTTCATAACAACCTGGAAAGACTTTCATGATCTGATGCTGAGTGAGGGGAGCAGAACCAGAAGAATATTATACATGACTATTGACACATGGTATCTGTGATGACTAACTTTCATAGACTTGGCTCCTCTCAGCAATGCAAGGTTCTAAGACAGCTCCAAAGAACTCATGATGGAAAGAGCTGTCCACATCCAAAGAAAGAACTATGGAGTCTGAATGCAGATTGAGGCAAACTATTTGCTCTCTCTCTCTCTCTCTCTCTCTCTCTCTCTCTCTCTCTCTCTCTTTTCCTTTTTTGGTTTTGTTTCTTCTTTCTCATGGTTCATTCCATTGATTATAATTCTTCTTTACTACTTGATTATTTTGAAAATAAGTTTAATGTAAAGGTATATGTAAAACCTATTTCACATTGCATGTCATCTGGGGCTAGGGGAGAGGAGAGGGAGGAGCAGAAAATTTGGAATTCAAAAACTTGTGGAACTGAGTACTGTAAACTAAAAATAAAAAAAATTAAGAATAAATACTTGAATGACTTAAGCCAAAGATTTGAGACTTTAAATAACAGCAATATTGAGTAAGCCATTATACTCATCATTATTTCTATCTGTACCTATGCAGAAGATTGTCAGAAATAAGACGTTCATATAATTTTTTGAAATGTTTCAAAGTGTTTCACATCTTTCATCTCAGTTGAGCTTCACAAGAACACAGTGAGGTAGTTAGTACAAGCATTATTAGTTTTACAGAGGGTCAGAGAGGTTAAGTGTCTTGCCATGGTCACATTTTGTCAAAAGAAGAAGTTAATTCCTGGAATCTTCTCATTCCAAGTATAGCATTCTATTCAATATGTCATGCTATGTCTTCAGTATCAATAACATCTTTGAAAATGGGTAGGGGAAAAAATTTGAAGAGAAAATGCTATTGGTCAGATCTTTTGTAAATGTATTTTCCATGTCACAAGAATTCTATATCCTCTTTTTTCCTATCACAAATAGAATATTTCTCTCTCCTCATGTAAGAAATTGAAAGCTACAAAGGAGTTAAATTGGGGAGTAGTGATGTTTCATTATAAAGGGATTCTTCAAAATTACAAAAATGATTAGTGAAGGGTCTCTTCAAGGAGCTGATAAGAAATGTATTCACCTATTGGTTTATGGATCATTACTTAAATGAATGGGAGAAATTAGAAGATAGCGAAACCTAAAGCCAAAGTGTCAGGAACTACTGTTAATTGAAAATTAATCAGAGTTGAAGATAAAATATCTTTGAAATACTGTTGCTGATTCAGGTCTGACTCTTCGTGACTTCATTTGGGATTTTCCTGGAAAAGATATTGGAGTGTATACCATTTTCCTCATTAGTTCATTTTAAAGTTGAGGAAAATGAAGCAAATAGGGTTAAGTGATTTGCCTAAGGTCACAGAGCTAGTAAGTATCTGAGACCAGGTTTGAACTCAGGAAGACGAGTCTTCCTGACTCCAGGCCCAGAACTTCATGCACTTTGCTGCCTAGCTATCCTTTGAAATATTAACATGCCTTAAAGGAAAACTATAACTTGATTTTCTTCACAATGATTAACTTACAAAATTTAAGGAATGTTTTTACTGAATATGATAAAATTCATATGTGTAGATTTTTGCCAGAATAATTTTTATGTTCTTTGACTTTGAGTTTGTGGGGAAGCTTAAGAGTTCTCTGGAAATTTTTCGGCTGGTTGTCTTTGTAATCAAATTCTAAGCTTTGTCTGAAATTCAGAAAGATTTGATGTCATCAAATTTACTTTGATATTAGAATATAATTGATTTAAGTCTCAAATGGAGGCCACTCTAGGATACACACTGGAAAATATACTTCAGGAAAAAGTAAAAATAAAGAGAGAATTTACCAGTAAAGGAGGTAAAAGTTGCCTCCTTTGCAGTTCTAAATTAGTTTACTTTTTAAAATGTATTTGGAGATTGTGAACCAAATGCAAGAAAACTATTTTTTCTTGACACCTGTCACTGTGGTTCATTTCAAGACCCACCAGTACCTCTAATCTTTGTCTTTCATAAAGAAATAATGAAAAGATAGGAAGAATTAATTTAACAGATGGGAACATGAGTGGTCACCCAGTGGACCACATATTGCCAAATATGACTTGGCAAGAAAATCTCGTGCTCATATTTTCAGTTTTCAAATGCTTTAATTCAGAGATTATACTACAAAAATATTTTATTTGACAATATTTTTGTATCCACACGACACTGTTATTGGGTTGAATATGGAATAGCTCTGGTTTCAAAAGAGCTACCTGTTATGGTATTTAGGGTAGGACTTTTTTTTTTTACTGTTTTCTCCTTTGGAATGCTGAGGTAATCAAGCACCTTTGATGAGTTTTGATTTTCAAATGCAATGTCAAGCAAAGTTGACTTTTTGTTGTCTTTGTTTTGGAGTGGTTCTCAGCAGTAAGGAATCTTTGATTGAAACCAGAGTCTTTAATGACCTGCTTACCTCAAGGGAAGGCCTACTTCAGTCCTCTGACCCTGAGCAAGCATTTAAGTCACAAGATGGCCTAAGTCATGTGGGTGTGAGTGGCATGGTTGTGATGCCCTTTGACCCTGAAGAAGTGTACATAAACTCAGAGGTTAGTGTTTTGCCTTTGAGGGCACACTCATTGAAAGAGTGTTGGTGTCGAGATTCTTTCCCTTCTCACCTTTCTACACTCCCCTCGCCAGGTTTTGAAAACCCAGATGTTGGATAGATAGCTAGAAACCTATCTACTGGTTTGTGTTATTTGCTCTGCTTATATAATTTCTGTTTAAGCCAGGGTGCTGGCTTTTCCCCCTGAACTAAGTGAATGATATATGTATGTTTAATTAAAGTAGAGTATTAACTCCTTCAAGTTGCTTTCCTTAGAAAAGCAGATCAAAGATCCTGTGCTAGCAGCCCCTCTGTGTGCTCTTGTTGTTGGTCTTTCACCCCCAGAGCAGCTGCTAGCAACATTCTTATTACACAACCCTAGAGAGGTTGGCTGCATGACATAACAGAAAGAATAGTGCCTATGGAGCTGGAGGAACTAGATTCAAATTCAAAATTTCTGTTTCTTGCTACTTATTTGATTATGAGCATATCATCTCAATTCTTTGGTGCTCAGCTTCACTATTTGTAAAATGATGAGGTATGTGGTTGGAGATTCTGAAAAGATTTTGCACAAGATGATTTCTAATTTCCCTTTAATGGTTAAATATATAATTTTGCCACCTGGCTCTGACACTTTTTGGAAGATCTGAGTCATGTTATTTTATCTAAGCATCAAGAACTAAAGTAATAATCAACATTTCCGTGATCTTAAAGTGTGGTTATGTGGATTAAGTAAAACAAAGTCTATAGTGTTCTTTGAAAACACATTATATAAGGCGGTATTCAACTTAGGAATATCATTGTTACTGAGTATCTACACCATTCATAAGTGCTGGCTTTTGAAGGATAGAAAGAGAGGTAATTCACAGATACTTGTAATGGCAAGCAAAGTGGGACTTTTGCTTTGGAGTGATTCTTAGCACTAAGGCAATCAAGTGCCTTTGATTGAGTCGTGCCTTCCTTTGAAGGAAGGCCCATACCTTTGTGATGATAATCAGCAATTAAAGACTCTTCCCACCCCCTCAATAGACCTCAGGTGAGGCAAACAAAGGGAGGCCTGAGTAGAGGCAGGCTATATTAGGAAGGCAGAATTTATGATTTCAAAGAGAATCTCATATGTGACTAAAAGGTCCGGAACCGCAGGATATAAGGAATTCTCTAGGCAGAAGGCAGGAGAACTAAAGCATGTATTTACACTCCACAGTAACAAGCCCACAAACCAGTGTCCCCATTTTGATATTTTGATCAAAAGCTTCCAGGCCCAATAAGTCCGCCTCACAAGGGTAACCAGGAGGCCACAGAGAAGTGAGACAGTATAAGGCAAAATCGTATACATGCTTCCCCCATTCGGTAAGAAGATTACCCACTGGCCTCCAGTCCTGGCTCAGCACTCCTCGCTCCACGTGGGTCAGCTCTGCTACTGGCAGCTCAGCTTTGGCCGTAGATGTCTCTGGCTCCAACCGGAAAAGGAAAAGGGATCTTCAAGCCGTCCTCTCCCCTCTTATAGAGTTTTTGACATCATCAAGCACTGCCTGAACGACCAGGGCTGATTGGTTCTTGACTTGGCCCCTCCCCCTAGTGTAGACCAGGTTAACACACCTCCCCTCAGCCAGTCCCATGACTCATCACACAGGAAGTTCTCTGATTCCTGGCATGGTCAATGGGCTTCCTGCCCCGGAACAGCAAGCCCCAGTGTCCAGGGAAGCTCAATGAGGTAAGCTGAGTCATTCAAAGAAAACAAAGTCCATTCTGGTTACACAGGCCCACACCCTTTTGCTAACAAGATGTGAAGCCCCAAATCCACACCCTTGGGGCTCTAACTCACTGGAAGAGTGTTGTGTGATTTGACCAGATGAGATTTTGGGTAGCTGCTGAAGCCGCCCCTCCCCCCCCCCCGGGCTTTGAAAAACTCAGATGTTGGTACTTCCCTGGTAACTATGGATTGCTATGGATAGACTGGTTTCTGTGATTTGCTCTGTTTATATAATTTCTGTTTGTAATTTCTGCTCGTATTTGCTCTGAAGTTCAGCATGCTGGCTTTTCTCCCTGAACTAAGTGAATGATATATGTATGTTTAATTAAAGTAAGATCATTAGCCCCTTAAAGTGGCTTTCCTTAGAAAAGAACCTGTGCCAGCAGCCCTTCTGAGTGCTGTTGTTATTGGTCTTATACCCTCACAGCAACTGCTAGCAGCATTGTTGCTGCAAAACTCACCTCAGGAAGCGGCCAATTTTTTTTTTTTTTGATAAATGAAAATTTTGTCCAAAGATATGAGAGTATCAGGTACCAAATAGGTGTGAGTGTTGTTGCTATTGTTTTTAATTGGTAGCCCTGAAAATCAAACTGCATAATCAGTTCTAAAGATGGTTTGTTCCTGTAAAGGGACTTGGGAGTACGACTATCAGATATTATTTCATTCGGTCTTTTCTTATTAAATAACTCCCAATTCTCCATATCTAGTATACTTTATTGTGAATGAATTTTAGTCATACAGTACGTGGCGTTGACACATTTAAGGACACTTTTTAGTGTTACCACACTATCTAATTTGCGTCCTTCAATGCATCTCTCAGCCTCCTATGTTATTTCAACCTGTATTAATTATATTCCCAGCAACAAAATGTAATTGTAAATTTCATCCTTTTCATGAATAGAAGTAATTACTTAGGAAATCAGTCTTTAATGCTTAAGAATTTCTAAACCCAAGGCTTTGTTCTTCTTAATTGTACCAAACTTTTTGTCACACTTCTACCTTTGAAAAGCTTTTGGCAAGGTGATGCCTCTGCTTTTTAGTATGTTGTCCAGATTTCCCATAGCTATCCTTCCAAGGAGCAAGTGTCTTTTAATTGCATGGCTTCAGTCATCATCTGCAGTGATCTTTGAGCCCAAGAATGTAAAATCTACCATTGATTCCACTTCTTCTCCATCCACTTACCAGGAAGTGATTGGACAAGTTGCCAAGATCTTAGGGTTTTGTTTGTTTCTTTTGTTAAGCTTCAAGTCAGCTTTTACATTCTCCTCTTTCACCCTCAAGAGCCTTCTTAATTCTTTACTTTCAGACATCAGAGTGATTACCTAAGTGTACATTAAAAAAAAAGATATGAGATGACATCATTTAAGTTTTTAGGTTATTCAGTGAACTCTAATTGTTCCCTATCCCCTCCAGGATCAAATATAACATCACATGTTTGGTGTTCAAAGTTCTTCATAATTTGGCCTCCTTCTACCTCCCGAGGGTTCTTATAACTTTCTCCCCTTCTTTCCTCTCCACAAACTCTATTTTCCATTGACACTGGCCTTTTTACTGTTCTTTGCACACAACATTCACATTCCTGACTCTAAGAACTTTCACTGGCTGTCCCTCCTTTCTAGAATGCTTTTTCCTAGCTTCCTTCAAACCCCATCTAAAATCTACCTTCTAGTAGAGGGTTTTCTTGATCCTCCTTAATGTAAGTGCCTTCCCTCTGTTGATTTTCTCCAATTTGTCGTCTCCTAAGGTTTAGTAGGCTGAAGACCAACGTGTATGAAAAAAAATCATTTGAAGTGTTGAAGTATAAACAAGGATTATACATTTACTACTTACATGTACTTAAAACAGTGAGCCACTTCTGGGAACCTGGATGGCAGAGTAAGCAGTGATCACTCTCGGTCTACCTTATTGACCTCTGAATAACACAAAGAATTGCACCCCAGGAGAGGTCCTGGAACAGCAGAGCCAGTGGAGTGACAGGGGGAAGCAGTCTTTTATCCTGGGGGACTTAGAGGATCATTAAGAAAGATCTGTTTCACTTGGGTTGGAAGCGGGGCACAGATCAGGATAACAGGGGTCCCAGCAAGGCAGCAGCAAGCCCCACCTCAGCAAACCAGTGGGAGATCCTGAGCCCCAGGGTGGTGGAACAGGTAAAAACCAATACCAGGATCTCCCACATGCCTTAGCAAAGCCAGGGGAACTGGCAGACTCTAGCTTGGAGAACCACCATGTGCCGCAGCACAGACCTAGGCAGGCAAGCGTCTTCCAGCAGCTGAACCTCCCCGTGCTTCAGTGCAGCCCCAGGTGAGCAGCAATTCTCCAGGAGGTGAACCTCCCCTTCCTTAAGTGCAGCTCCATGCCAGCAGGCATCCTCCAGCAGCTAAACCTCCTCATGCTTCAGTATAGCCCTGGGGAAATGCAGAAAAACCCACCTGGCCTCAGCACACACTAAACACCACCACAACAACCCCAGCTCAGCACCAGGTAAGTTACCAGACCCCTACAGCCTCCAGGTGCAGACAACTGAGACCCCAGCACACAAAGCAAGGGAACAAGCCCCTGTCTCCCAGGCCAAGAAGCTTGCAATAGTGCACCCTGTGCTCCAGCAGGAGAGCTCGGCTTTAAAATCCAGGGAATAGACAAACAAACTGAACAAAAAGCAGAAAAGAACACTGACCATAGGTAATTATTACGGTCACAGGGAGTTTCAAAACACAAATTCAGAAGAGGACAACATTGTCAATATGCCTACATTTGAAACCTCAAAAGGAATTATAAATTGGTCCCAAACCCAAAAAGCCTTCTTGAAAGAGCTCAAGAAGGATTTTAAAAGTCAACTAAGAGAGATAGAAGAGAAATTGCTTAAAGGAATGAGAAGTATGAAAGAGAGAGCCAACAGCTTGACAAAGGGAGGACAAAATTTGACTGAAGAAAACAACTCTTTAAAAAATCCAATTGGCTGAATTGGTACAAAAATGCACTGAAGAGAAGATATCCTAAAAAGGTAGAATTGGCCAAATGGAAAGGGAGATACAAAAATTCACTGAGGAGAACTTCTTTTTTATTGAATTTTATTTTACCAGAACACAAATACAAAATAGAGAATAGAAACAAAAACATATCATAAACTTAAATATTGAAACTTAAATATAAAGAGAAAAAAAGCATGTCATGTGCACAGCAGAACATAGGAAAGGATTCAAAATTTTTAACAATAAAGTTTCATTTCAAGAAAGCCTGCATGATAAATAATACACCTTGTGTTGAGAATCGTCCATCTTTTCTTTGCTTCCTGGTGTTTTCTTTTGTTCTCTGCTGTGCACTTTTAAACTTTGTTCATTGTTTTCCTCCCTCCAACCCCCCAGAAGGCTACAATATAATTTATATATTTCTTGATATATACATACACATACAGATACGTACATACACTTATACATATATCCATGCATATATAGACATTTACTTTCCCAAACATAATCTACTTCTGATCTTTGTTTTTTATGTGTGTGCATATCTTTTGTTTCCTATCCCGCCTGCTTCCTCTACTTTACTTCTACTTGCTACATCACCTTCCTATTATTTGCCTTCCCCCCTCTAAGGATCCCTCCCCTATCCCCCCCATTCTCTTTAATCTAAACTCCCTTTACCTATTCCCTCCTTCTCCTCTCTAAAAATTCCCTCCCTTGTCCTAATCCCTCCTCACTAAACCCCTACCATTTTATTTCTTCTAAATTTAGAAGACTTTTATACTCTTCTAAATATATATGTAACATTCCCTCTTAAACCCATTCCCAATGAAAATAGGTTACCACAACTACCAGCCCTCCTCCCCCATCTTAATCCTCTGTATCATTTCTTCTTCTTGCACTGAAGTTGACCAGCAGCTTCATGCGGTCTGTAGAGGAATGAAATGACACGAGTTGGGCGGAGTCTGAATCAGAACTCAACTTTATTCAGGCAAGCATCAGACTTTTACACTGTCTCTGAACCGTTACATTGCTTTGTCACTTTACTGGAAGATCTTTGATACTTTACTGGGACATCCTGCCAAGTGTCTCACACAGCCCATGTAGCTTAGATACACCATGCTCACTATGTTGTAACATTCCTGATCATTCCCATGCAGATATCCATACTTGAAACATTTCTGGTTTTTTCCATGTGGACAACAGCTGCGAGGGTGATTCTGGACCCATGACCTCTTATCTTGTACGGTCTTGCCTTGCACAGGCCTAGGAGGCTTACCAAGATACAGCTAGATCTCCACATGCCATTCTGCATGTCTTCAAGGGTAGCTAGAACAGGTTCAGGCTTAAAGGAAAACCTGTCATTTACCTCTCTCACCATGGACCATCTCAGAGCTAGCCCTCTACATTGCACCTCTCTTGTAGAAACTAGTTACTCTTTTTAGCTGTTTCTAAATGGTTTTACTTTTTACATTCATATCGTAGTCACATTTATCCCCCCTTTCTTATAAGCTCAACAATTATTAATAAGAATGTTAGACATACATTTTACATTTTACGTTATATAAACGGTAAGCAGTCTGTTCTTGTAAATCCCTTATAGTCAGTCTTTGGAATGTACATCATGTGTCTCTTAGTTCTTATATGTCAAATCTTCTATTAAGTTGAGGATTTTTTAACAAAGTATTGAAAGTCTGGGGGTTTGTCAAATGTCCATTTCTTTCATTCAAGATAATACTGAAATTTGAAGGGTATGATATTTTCAGTCAGAGTCCCACATCTTTTGCTCTTTGATATATTGTGTTACAAGACCTGCGGTCCTTTAATGTCTCTGCTGCTAGGTCTTGTGTAATTCTAATTGTGGCACCATCATATTTGAATTGTTTTAATCTTGATGTTTTATTATTTTATCCTTAATCTGAGGATTTCAGAATTTGTCTATGATATTCCAATGAGTATTTCTCATAGGATCTCTTTTAAGTGGTGTTCGATGGATTTTTTTCTGTTTCTACTTCCCTGCCTTGTTCTAATGCTTCAGGACAATTTTATTTAAATATTTCTTGTATTATTGTATCAAGATTCTTTTTTTGATCATGACTTTCAGTTACTCTGATTATTTTTATATCATCTCTGCTTGATATATTCTCTAAATCTGTTGCTTTTCTTATAAGATGTTTCACTTTCTCTTCTACTTTTTCATTATTCATGTTTTGTTTAATTATTTCTTGATCTCTTATAATTTCAGTGGCTTCCCTTTGCCCGATTCTAATTTTCAAGGTGTCATTTTCCTCCTTGAAATTCTGGATCTCCTTTTCTAATTGGTTAAGTTTTCTTTCATAACCTTCTTGTTTTTCTCATATTATTATTTTTTTTAGCTTTTCCTCCATCTCTGTCATTTGATTTTCAAAGTCTTTTTTAAGATCTTCTATAAATTCTTTTTGGGCAAGTGACCATTTAACATTACTCTTTGGGGATTTCTTTACTTCAATGTCTGAGGAGAACTTTTTAAAAAGTATAATTGGTGAAATGGAAAAGGAGGTATAAAAGCTACCTGAAGAAAACAATTCATTAAAAATTAGAATTGTGCAAGTGGAAGCTAATGACTCTATGAGAATCAAAAATCAGTCAAACAAAATCAAAATAATGAAAAATAATAGAAGAAAATGTAAAATACCTCATTGAAAAAAACAACTGACCTGGAAAAGAGATCCAGGAGAGATAATTGTTGATCTATCTGAAAGCCATGATCAAAAAAAGAGCTCAGACAGCATCTGTCATGAAATTATCAAGGGAAACTGTCCTGATATTCTAGACCTAGAAGGTAAAATAGATGTGAGGATAAAAAAATAAGGGGTGAAAATAGGATTGTACTGAGTAAAGAGAAAAAGAGGAGATAGAAAAGGATAAATTATGTCACATGAAATGATGCAAAGCCCTTTTATGGTAGAAGAAAAATGGGATTGTGCCAGGCATTGGTTGAACCTTACTCTCATCACATTTGCCTCAAAGAGGGAATAACATACACACTCAGATATAGAAATCTATCTTACTCTGTAAGAAGCATGAGGGGAAAGGTGGGAAAAAGAGTGGTGGATAGATGGGATGGCAGAAGTGATGGAAAAAGTAATAGGGGAAAGGGAAAAGAAGAGAAGGTAGATTAAGGGAGGCAGCGGTCAGAAGCAAAATACTGGTGAGGAATGAAAGAGAGAAAGGATTAAAAAAAGCATAAATTGGGGGAGGGAATAGGATTGAGAGGAAGACATAAATAGAAACCATAACTGTGAATGTGAGTGGGATGAACTCTCCCATAAAATGGAAGTAGATAGCAGAGTGGATTAAGAACCATAGTCCTACAATATATTATTTACAAGAAACACATCTGAAGCAGAAAGATATACAGAGAGTAAAGGTAAAAATGCTGGAGCAGGATGTATTATGCTTCGGCTGAAGTTAAAAAAAAAAGTAGGGGTAGCAATCCACATCTCAGACAAAGCAAAAGCAAAAGTAGCTTTAACTAAAAGGGATAAGGAAGGAAACTACATCCTGCTAAATGATACCATAGACAATGAAGTAATATCAATACTTAACATAACTTCACAAAACAGGAAAATAATGAATGGGAAAACTGGAACACTAATGCATTGTTGGCGGAGTTGTGTATTGATCCAACCATTCTGAGGAGCAATTTGAAAGTATGGCCAAAGATCTATAAAACTGGGCATACCCTTTGACCCAGCAATACCACTTCTAGATCTGTATCAAAAAGAAATTATAAAAATGGAAAAAGAACCCATGTGTACAAAAATATTTATAGCAGCTCTTTTGTGGTGGCCAAGAATTGGAAATTGAGGGGATGTCCATCAATTGGTGTAATGACAATTTAGATTTGAAGATCTTTCTCACCCATTAATAGAACCATGTGACATGCTTACATCGCAGGAAGCCTAAATCCCATGTGGTGAGAGGAGCTTACTGAGAGGAAAAGGTAAGTGTGTCACTGAAAATGCTCAGAGAGAGAACAGCTAGAACTGAGGGACAGAGCAGATGTGGTGTCTGTGCTGTGAGTAATTGTTGGTGGCAAGGCCCAAGCAGGGGAGGTGTATGGCTTTGAGATGGAGTGGTTCTCTGCTATGACTTTGTGAATTGAATTTTTTGCCACTATAATGGATTGGGTTAATTGGTTTTGGGATGTGGTCCTCTGGTATCTGAATAAATGGTTTACTTTTTATACCTTCTATATGAAGAGTCTCTTATACTTTGTGATACAGAACCACACAGGTGTTTTTGACAATTATCATCTATATTGTGTTTATTGCCTTGCTAATAAAATTGGGAAATGGCTTAACAAATTGTGGTATATGAATGTAATGGAATACTATTCTTCCATAAGAAATGATGAACCGATGAGTTTCAGAAAAACCTGGATAAACTTACATGAACTGATGCTGAGTGAAATGAGCAGAACCAGGAAAACATAGTACACAGTAACAGCAACATTGTGTGATGACCAGCTTTGACAGACTTGGCTCTTCTGAGCAATGCAATGATCTAAAACAATTCCAAAAGACTCGTGATGAAATATGCTTTCCACATCCAAAAAAAGAGCTATGGAGTCTGAATACAGATCAAAGCATACCATTTTCTCTTTCTCTCTCTCTCTCTCTCTCTCTCTCTCTCTCTCTCTCTCTCTCTCTCTCTCTCTCTCTCTCTCTGTCTCTCTGTCTCTCCCTCTCCCTCTCTCTCTCTCTCATATTTTTCTTTCTTATGGTTTTTCCCTTTGGTTCTAATTCATCTTTACAACATGACTAATGTGGAAATATGCTTAATATGATTGTACATATATAGCCTATATCAGAGTGCATGCCATCTTGGAGATAGGGGAGGAGAAGGAGGGCATGAAAATTTGAAACTCAAAATCTTATAAAAATGAATGTTGAAAATGAAAAATAAAAAATAAATATTTTTTAAAAATATGAAATGATATAATTTAAGTCTTTTTGAGTCCATTCTATAACACTAGGTGCCACTAGCAGTTACACTTCACTAACATAGCTTTCAGTGTGACATGATGAATTATCCAAAAAGGAATTTAGTACAGACTTTGATATTTTTATTTTAGATTTAAGAGGTCTTTTGAAAACCCTCAAAATCAACTAGTTGAATCATTTGCCTCACATCTCAATCATAATTGTTATTCACTACTGGGTTTAATATACTCTTTAAGCTACACTGCTTTAAGCACCATCCAGCTGGTATCAAATTAAAAGCACATTCTCTGCACATAGCTAACATATTCCTTAAGGAAATTATTGACAAATTCAGCCCTACTAAGTGATAACAAATTTCCCAAAGGATATGAAAAATAAAATGCAAAATATATAAAATTATGATCATATATTGAACATTGAAATGGAAACAACTTTTTAAAATTCAACAGATTTTTTAACGTGGGTTATTTGTGAAATGGAGCATTTCAGTTATTAAATATATTGTCAATGCACTTGAAGTTAGAAATCCAGGAATTTCCAGACTGCTTTGATTTTTAAGAACATTTTAATTTGAAATTAAATAGCAGAAGAATCAGACAATTACTCTGCTCACTGATTTCATGGTCCTGTTTTCCTTCATTCTTTCTTGTTGAGCCTCCTACTGTTCATAAAATTGAAAAATCATGCTGCGTTGAATGTCCAATGGCCTAGATAAAATTGACTTGCATTCTGTCTTTTTTTTTAATTTTGTGATTGGCAACAATGGAAAAGGGAGTTATTATAGTCAATATTTGCTTTATATACTACATATTCACCTTCTTTTTATTCATGCCATGGATCCACCTTTTTTATTTGGAGGAACAAAACTGGCAAAATTGTTGTTCAATATTACCATTCATGCCACTTTGTTTAACATGGCTTCTTAGCACTGCAATTATAAATGTAGCTGTGCAAAAAAAAATCACCTACAACTGAAAATCCATGAACTTTAACATCACTTTGCATTTGATACATTGAGAAATTAGATAATACACATTTCAAAGGAAAGATAAAATATAAAATATGTAGACCATTAGAATGCCAGTTGTGATTTTAATGAGATTTCCACAATTTATTAGGAATCAGTTATATTAGAAATGAAAAAGGCATATTAAGTGAGTGAATTTATCCCCTGAGAGCCATTAAAGGAAAGCAATTTAAAGAACCCTATATATACATTTAATGCACACATGAGAAAGTCTTGACAAAATGACTTAAAATTTCAGTTTCTGATATACCGAAATGAAACTATAAACCCAACCAAACACATGACAATAATAAGGATCAATGCTATTATATCATTCCAAATTAAACAGTAGTGTTAATTAAAATGAATGTTTTTTCCATCAAAATCTTTGTTATAGTTTACTTTGCAGAATACAAGATGGACAAATACATCATTTTTTATCTGTTAGTTATGGGGCTATGTATTCATCTTAAACACTTAGCTCAAACATGCCTTCCCTTGCTGTCACAAAGACTAATACCTGTTTCTTTGACTTGGTGTTTTAAATTAATTAAACCCTCCTGCTGTTTGGAAACCATCTTTCTAGAATCTTGTTTTTCCCTAGAAAAAAGATCTCAACATTCTCAGTTCTCCGGAGCAGGATCTTTTGGGACCTCAAATGCCAATATCCCAAAAGCTATTAAATATGAGTAGCACGGTACTGAAGCAACTTTTGTATAACTGTTAGAAAATTAGTCCACATTAAGCAGCATTTAAATAAATTAATGTAGTAATATCTTTGTCTTAAAAATGAAAGAGTCCAGAAATATACTGAATTCAAAAGAAAAATGCATGCATCCAATAGTTCTAGAGAGAATATAAATGTTCTCTTGACACAATTGTGGTAATCAAAGTAGTAATCCCAATTATAAAACTACTAATTGCACCAACTTTTGTGGGGCTATTTTAACAACCTTTTAGAGCTACTCTTAAGATTACAATTTAATAGATAGTCAAATGAAAATAGATTATCTAGTTATGAAAATTTTAATTTATTCACCAATAACTGAGAAAGAGGTCAAAAGTATAATGCTTTTTCTTAAAAGCAGCATCCAAAAATATGATTTTTTACTCCAATGAATATTCAAGTGATCTGTTAAGAATTTGGGACATCAATATATGTGTATATATGTTGTTTATATGATTCTGAAGTAGGGGTAATGTGGCATAGTTAGAAATACCACTGGTATTTGGAAACAGATAATGGGTTCAAATCCTGTTATTTGCTGTGACTTTAAAAAGTCCATCATGAAAAGTCCATCATTTAAAAAGTCCATCCACAAACTTTGATTTTTTTCATCTATAAAAATGAGAGATTTCATTAAATGATATTGTTCTAAAAAGGAATTGTAAACTATTAAAAATATGAATGAATTCTCCAAATCACAAATGTAAAGAGAAATGAAAATCAAAACATCTAAGTTTGAAGTCACATCCAGAAAACTAAAATGACAAAAGATGTGAAAAGTCAATGTTGTATGGTTTGTAGAAAGATGGGCACATTAATGCACTGTTAGAGCTATGTATTGGTACCACAATTTTGAAAAGCCATTTAGAATTATGCAAAAAAGTGATTAAAATAAACAAAACTTTTGACCCAGCTACTTCAGAGGTCACCTAGAAAAAAAAAGCCTGCACATATCAAGGTATTTATGGCAGCAATTCTTTTGTGATAGTAAAAAATTAAAAGTAGATGTTTATCAATTGTGGAATGGTTAAGCAAATATTGGTACATGAATGCAATGAAAAATGAATGCGTAATAAGAAATTACATACATGTATAAATAAATACATATATACTTATGTGTATATGCATATGTGTGTGTATACATACACACATAAGCATGTGGAGACATTCAAAGTGTTGAAAAGTGAAAATTTCAATGAGGAAAACTATATAATGTCTAGGGCAAGTAATTTAAAAAATTATTTCATTTTTATTTTCAGTTCTAATTTCTCTCCCACCAATCACCTATTGGGAAGAAAAGAAATATGATACTCATTATTAACATGAAGTCATGCGAGATATTTCCACATTAGCTATGTTCTTTGAAAATAAAGAAAAATATGCTACACTCAGAGTTCATCAGTCCTCTTTCTGGATGTGGATAGTATTTTTCATCATGAGTCATTTGGAACTGTTGTAGATCACTGTATTTCAGATTGATTATCATCAAATATTGTCATTAATGTCTACATTGTTGTCCTGGCTTTGCTCACTTCACTTTCATTAGTTCATATATGTCTTCCCAGGTTTTTCTGAAACAATATTCTTCATCATTTCTTATAGTACAATGGCATTCCATCACAATCATAGACCATAACTTGTTCAGTCATTCTATGATTGCTGACCATACCTTCAATTTCCAACTATTTTTTACCATAAAAAGAGATGCTATTAATTATTTGTGTACATGTGGGCCCTCTTCTTTTTCTTTTTACTCTTAGGGTTATATAGTAGTGATTGGTGGCTCAAAAGATATGCACAATTTATTGACTTTGGGGCATAGTTCTAAATTGTTCTACAAAATAGTTGGACTAGTATCCAGCTTCACCAAAAGTGCATCAGTGTCCTAATTTTCCCACATCCCCTCTGGCATTTGTTTGGCCAATTTGAAGGGTTTGAGGTGGTACCTTAGAATTGTTTTAATTTTTATTTTTCTAATTATTATTGATTTATAATACCCCATGTGGGGAGAGGAGAGGAAAAGACAGGAAAGGGGAGGAGAAGACAGGAGAGGAGAGGAGGAGTTGCATTGGGCAACTGAAAATGGCCACCTGGGTCACCACTGGGGGCAATTCGGACTATTCACAGGTTATGGTTTGTCTTTAGTTCTTAAGGAGGACTGTGACATCAGGAAGTTAGTGACATGACTTGCAATTGGATTGGATTTGAGTGAGGGAGGGCTCTCTTCTCCTCTCCTCTCCTCTCCTCACATGGGGTATCATGCCCTTAACTGAGAGTGTTCTGTACAAAGGAAGGTAAATTTTGATGTCTGAAACTTACCTAGTTATCTTGGGGTTTACTGGTTAGGTTTCTCTCTCAAAGATCATGACTTAAGCCCAGTTCACTCTTGCTCTCATTTGTTGGACAACAATAGGTGCCTACTCAACCACCATTTAATTGTTATTTTTTGGGAGCTCTTGGCTCAGTGTGAATATAAACAATAATTGTTTCTCTTTTGGCCCTCAACCCTGAGCATTTTTCCTTCCCAGTTTGATTTTTTTTAATTAAAAGGGCCATCCCTTGACTCACTCCTTAAACAAGCCTATTCACTGAATGGGCATTGCCTCACTCAAAGTGAGAACTCAGAAAGCCCTTAGCTTAAAAGGGCCAAGGTCTTCCACTGCATCCTGGGCCATCTCAGGTCATCCTGATCTATATCTGGCCACTAGATCCAGATGACTCTGGAGGAGAAAGTGAGACTAGTGACTTTGTAAAGCCCTCCCTCACTCAAATCCAATTCACTTGCAAGTCATTTCATTATCTTCCTGATGTCATGAACCTCTTCAAGAATGAAGGACAAACCACACAACCACAACCACAAGTAATTTATTATTTCGTATAATTATTGGTAGCTTTGACTTTTTTCTTCTGAAAACTGCCTTTTATTTACTTTTTCATTTATCAATTGAAAATGGCCTTTGCATTTAAAAAATAAATTTGGCTTTGTTCCCTATATATTTGAGAAATTAGTTCTTTATGAGGGAAGCATACTGCAATATTTGGTTTTTGGTTTTCTGCTTTTCTTCATTTTTGTCTGAATTGGTTTTGTTTAGGTTAAACAGTTTTTTTTTTAGAAATTTAGTATAATTAAAATAATCAATTTCACCTCCTGTTAACCTCTCCCTTTCTTGTTCAGTCATGAACTATTCCCATATTCATAATTCTGACAAGTAACTTTATCTATGTTCCCCTAATTTGCTTATGATATCACCCTTTATGTCTAAATCATATTCCCATGTTGAGCTTATCTGAGTACACATCATAAGTTAATGGCCTATACCAAGTTTTTGTCTGCCTTCTTTCCAATTTTCCAAGCCTTTCTTTTTGGCAAATAATGAATTCTTGTCTCAACAGTTGGTATCTCTGGGTTTATCAAGTACTAGATCACTGTGGTTTTTTTTTTTTACCTCTGTATATATTATGCATCTAATCTATTCCATTAATCAATTGTTCTATTTCTTATCCAGAACCAAATTGTTTTGATGATTACCACTTTGTAGTATAGTTTGTCGTACAGTTTTATATCTGGTCTATGTCTCTTTCCTTCACTTTTTTTCATTGTTTCTCATGATATTCTTGACCTTTTATTCCTCCTAATGAATTTTTTTATTATTGTTTTTTGCTCTATAAAGTAATTTTTGGTAGTCTGATTGGTGTGGCAATGAATAAATAATTTATTGTAGGTAGGATTTTAATTTTATTATGTTGGTTTAGTTTACCCATGAGCAATTAATATTTCTCCAATTATTTATATTTGCCTATTATACTACTGAAACTTGATTGCCCCACAGGAATCTTAAATTCAGCATGTTCAAGAATATTATCTTTTTTTTCCTCCAAAATCTACTCCTCAAAATTTAATTATTATTTTTGAGACTACCATTATACTACTAGCCACATCAGTTCAAATCATAGCCTCAATAGTATCTTCGCACATATGATACACAGGCACACACATGCACACACAGAGATATACACATGTTTGTGTGCACACGTATGTGCACATACTATTCTTAAGAAACTAACATTCTAATAGAGCAGAAAATAATAACCAAAAAAGGTATCCAGGAAGGGGATAGGAGAGGAAAGGCAATGTGGAAGGCATGGCAAAGAGAAGGCAGATGATTGCAGAGAGAATCCAGAAGAAGAAATTACTGGGGAAATTGGTCATGCTAGCCATGGAATGACAAGAAGAGGTCCCAAGTGTCAAGTTTGCAGCTAATAATTCAGTAGGTAAGTAAACAATAGAGCTTCTCAGAGCAGATACGTTCAGGGCCATGGTCTGTAATTAAAAACTTTACCATATAGTTAGACTTGCTAGAGCTAGAGCTACTCTGGCAATGCCTTCAAAAACCTGTTATCAGAAACATAAATGGCATTCCTTGGAGTTAGAGGAGTGCTGTGTTCAAATTCAGCTTCCCATTCTTAGCACTTTTATGATATGAGGTAGATTAGGGTAGCCCAGTGGACTTAGATTTAAAATGCCAGTGGTGACTGCAGCTCACTGGGCTGAATAATTGGTATCAATCCACTTTTCCCCGTTTTTGCCCATGATTTGACCTACACTGTTGGGGGTTGTCCTGAACCTTGCTTTTGCACTGGGCTCCAAGAAAACTGGAAAAAAGAACTAAGAAACATGCATATTCCCCACAATAATAAATAGTAGCAGGTAGAGAAGGAAAAAAAAAAGGATTAAGCAAAAGCCATTGTAAACTTACAGTTAAAATCCATTACTCAGAGAGCAATAGCCCCAAACACATTCAGAAGTCCAGCTTTTCAGTTATGCATTTCCTTCTCCTTTGAACAGGCATCCCATTATTTTTCTCCACATGGGATAAAGTTAATAATAGCTTGTAACATATGGATAGTTAATTGCACCAAATGGTGGTGGCCATGATAATCTTAGCAGAATGTCTGTGTGTGTGTGATTATTAAACAGTTTTAGACTTGCTTTGAAATTTTCATTCCTGACTGTGACTAGGGCAGTGAAGAGGCACATTTAACATGACATGTCCTGTTAGAGAAAAACAGGCAAGAGTCTGTTCGTTAAGACAGAGCTGTGAACTTTTCCTTTCTTCCTAGGAGTTTAACTGTGGGCAGCTTCTTATTTAGATATTTTATGAATTAAAAAATAAGAACAAATGAAATTTAATAAAGACCAAATGTGGGTTCAAAATCTAGACCTGGTGAGTGAAAATACCTCAACAGGACAGGCCTCTAAAATAAGACTTATGGTCACTCAAAACATCTTGGCCTAGTCATACACACTGAAAACAACAAATACAGCAGTAGTTGAAATATGTGCCTAGTGCCTGGATGTGTCCAGTGTCTAGTGTAAAGTGTGTGCTCATATGCAATTGGATATATAACATATAGGGTGGGTCCAATGGTCCATACAACATGGATGAACAATTCATTAGGTCAAATAAGTAGGTTAAATAGAAAGAGATGATTGGGCTGAACTGCCTTTTGGAAACTACACAATTACCATGAGAAGGTATGTTCCTCGAGGGCACAGACTATTTAACTTTCATCTTGGTATCTCTTCCTGGCAAATTATAGTAGTAAGTAAATGATTATAGATTATTTAATTTTGCAATGTTTTTAGTGTCTCCAATCATCTACCTGAAACAATGGACTGTCTTCTTTATATTAATATATTATTGTAATAGTTTATGATCTTGGAAAATTACAGAGGACAATGTGAGTTAGCTGCATTATATTACCAATGAAGACGTGAGTAGGAAAGCAATGTAAAACTTACTGGATAATTCTAGAATAAAAGTGAGAAACAAATGATGGACAGTGGATGTACCCTTTACAATAGGAAGAGATCAAGAGGAAGGCTCTAGTACATTGGCTATACTTCTTTATGGAAGGGCATGGACAAAAGTTCATGTAATTATGTACACCCAATTTGTACATGTATACATTTATATAAACAAATATAACTATATACATGCATGTCTGTGTATATTGTTATATATGTATATAACGTGTCTATATACCTATATAACATATATACATGTTTGCATACATGTATATAAAGACATATGTTGTGATATGCACAGGGGAAAGAATACCTGCACTGAGATAACAAATCAAGCAAAGTAACAAAAGATTGTGACAATATTAGTCTCAATAGTTTCAACATAAAGTCACATTTATTAATTGTGATTTTTTCACAACCACATAATTCAATATCTTTATTTAGTTTTTAATTGGCTATTATGTATCCCAAAATGTCGTTCTTTGACATTTAATATTAATAACCTCTATGATGTTGGGCTCTGTTTAGGTTCAGCATTGGAACTTATACTGGAGAACCCTTTCTATGCCCCTACAGATATTTGGAAGTGGCTTAAACAACATCATAAAAACTGTACCTTTGGGTTATGAATTTTTTTTTACAATACAGCTTTTAATTCTCTCTGATGCATTGTACTATCAATCTTACGAAGCATAAATCAGTAACACTAAATATCCCCAAATATCCACCCCTACAATTACAATAAAACACTACTAAAAGCAAAAATACCTCCCCAAATATTGAATTGGGAAGCATTTTCTCAGCTTTTACTTTTTTAATCCGTTAGATATACACAGATGTACACACATGTGCATATATATGTATACATATGCACAAATGTATGATATATTATGTATTATACAACAAAATGGAAATAAGGTGAGATTCTGTTAATGTTGATAAAATGTATTAATAGTAATTTTTATGACTGTTATTCATTATTAATCTCATAAAGTTTTGACAATATCAAATATGGACATAGTTTGACTACTTGCTAATTAAGTCATTAACATTTTATTGTGATTTTCAGGATATTTTTATTTTTCATTCAGTTGTCCTCTTAGGTTGAATTAATGGATGAAATTCAAGAAGAAGCTAGAAGAGAACTGAAGATGTCACCTAATGCTGATGTCAGAATGATCACTTATTGCAATGATAGACAAAATATCATACCAAGAATTTCAGTAGAAGATGGTCAATTATTCTAAATTTCATACCATATTAATATCAACTGAGTGAACAAAGAGTAAAACTCTGGATGCACAAAAATAATTGAGTTTAAGTGATTTTGTAATAACTAGTTTAGCTTGTTTGTTTGCATTAATTCAATGAGTGAACCAAATAGCAACTAGATGGTTTTTTAAGTAATTGATTTTTTTGTCAAAAACAACTTTTTGTTATTTAAGCTTATGTATTATCAAACAGACACCACTACCTGGATAGAATAGTGTACACTATAACACTATAAACTCCCTGGGGGCTGTTTATAAGCCAACATGAGATAGAGGTGATCACAGAAGTGATTGTATTAAATTGTACAATTTTGGACTAACAATATCACAGAAACTAATATAAGAAGAGAAACTGTTGATTTGGAGGGATGCATCAAATATTCCAACTAGGGGTCAAAGATATAGTTAAGATAGTAGTTAATATACTTTGTGAAAGTCACTTAACTCATCAGCATTGCATTCAATTCTGTAACAATGTAAATTACAGAGAAGATACTGACCTGTTTTGGTTGAGTTTCTGAACCCTTGATTTACCTATAGCATTCAAACCCCAGTTATAGTTCCTATCCCTAGGGAGATTGTTTTGAATAGTTGCCTATTAATAAATCTGATACGAAAATTGACAAAATGGTAAACAGATAGTCTAAACAAAAAAATATCCCATAAAAGCAAATTAAGCAGGCTATAAATGTACTACTGTATCAAAACATACCAGAAACAGATACAAATATCTGTCAGAAATAAAATAATAATGATAATAATAATAATTGTACACTATTTGGTTGTTGTACTTCATCCTCAAAGAAGACCGAAATGACATCACTATGTTGGCATCAAGGTACAATGTCTCTGACTCTGGCTAATTAGACCAGTATGAGGTCAGAAGGCTTTACCACAGGTCAGGCACTAATACTTCACATGAACATTTGGAATGGAGGTATCTCTAAATTTGCACATCTCATGTTTCTTTTGAGCTACTGCAATTCTGCTTCACTCACAGAGTGTAGTGCCTTCTTTGATGTAGGAACATATGCAGGGAAGTCCCTTGCCAGTGTCTCCCATAATATAATTGATTCCAAAGTTCTTGAGAGACCTCAGGAGACCTTGTCTTTGTATCTCTTCTTCTCACCTCCATGTGAGGGCCTGCTCACAAGTTTTCTGTATGTAACAAGTTTTTATGGAAAAGTGAGTATTTAATTCTACAACCTAGTGACTTCCATAATCAGGGATGTGCTGGTAAATGTTTAATTACTGGCTCTATAAGGGGGGAAAAAGAATTAGTAACACACTTTTAAGTTTAATCTGCATTATTAACATTTTCTCAAACACCTTTTTATCTTAAATCAAGAAAACACACACTAATATAATATAATGCAATAAAATATAACATAACATAATATGATTGATATATGCATATATACACACATGATTTGAAGTATTTGCTTATTTCAGAGGCATAAATTCCCACACTGAAAATTTAACAATCTCTCAACAACCAGCATGAGTAGGCTCCAGTACACTCCTACTTATATTGTTTCATTTATACCTTTCTAATACTAATTAATAATATTAGGTGGGCTTTGTAATAGCTTCTGAAATAAAAATGGAGATTTAGGTATCTGTGAGTTAATGACAGTGAAACTTAATCTCAGGCACAGGGTCTCACTCATCCTTGTCTAGATATTAAATGACACTCCCAAAAATCTACAACATGAAATTGAATTGAAATACAGATGATCATTTGGGATTCAGATTCCTAATTTCCTTAGCATTCTAATAGTGTTACATCATGCTTTCTTTCTTAATAATGAATGCACATAATTTATATAATAAAGTTAATACATTCAAGTCCATTAGGAGAGAAATTGACATTTCAACAAATAATCTTTCTTAAAGATTTGAGGTCACTAGTTAAAGAACTGATTTCCTATCTTACTGAAAGAGAGATGCAAGCAAACTTATTTCTAAAATATGTGTATATATATATATATATATATATATATATATATATATATATGCATGTGTGTGTGTATACATATACTTTCTAAATAAAGGTGTGTGAACTCACACATGTAAATATTTAACACTGAATTAATTAGCTCTTAATATTTAGAGACATTGATTCTGTAGAAAGTGGTACATTAAAAGTTTTTGGAAACTGAATAGTTCATGTAAAGAAGCAATATACAGTGATTTGAAACCTCACATTTTCCACTTAAGAAATTCTGATAGATTTACATTTCAGGCTAATTAACATTTTGTGTAGGCTTTAAGTTTTTTCCTTCTTTCTTTCTTTCTTTCTTTCTTTCTCTTTCTCTTTCTTTCTTTCTCTCTTTCTCTCTTTCCTTTTACCTAAGAGAATTCAAATTCTCTCATGAGATTTATTGTATATTTCTGGTCTCCTGCATCATGGCAATACATGATGGAAATCTGTAATAAGAGTGGACTTCTGGGAGCCAAAATGGCTGAGTAATCAGGAAATCATCTGAGCTCTCTCATATTCATGTGCAAAAAAACTATAAAATAGCACCACAAAACAAATTATAAAAAGGCAGAATCAGCAAAAAGACAGGTGAAACAATCAGAAAGTTGGAAGGCCAGAAGGAAAGGTTTGTCTTACTCAGGTAAAAGGGTGTGTGGTCCAGGACAGGAAACATCCTGGCAATTAAGCAGTAGACCATGGCTCAGCAAACCATAGGGAGTCTCTAAGACCCAGTGCAGCACCAAGCAGGCAGGCAAATGTCAGCACCAGGGCCCCTTATGTGTCTCAATGCACCCTCGGGCAAGCAGGCAGTTGCCAACACCAGGACCCCCCACATGCTTCAGCATGGGTCTGGGTGAACAGGCAGACACCAGCACCAAGACCCACAGGTGCCTCAGCTAAGCACCATGGGATCTGCCAGAACCCTGCAATGTACCACAATACCAGCCACCCTCAAATCCACCTCCACCTCTGCACAACAACAAGGGACTAGCAAGACACCCCTCCATTGTCGAAGTGCAACACAGTAGTTCCCCACATACTTCAGCATAACACCAGGCTAATAGGCAGAAGCTGGCATCACTCATTCCCCACTTTCCTCAGCACAGCACCAGGCCAGACCCCTGCAGCCTCGAGCAGCTTCAGCAACCCCCACCTCATTCCCTCAGGGCAACACCAGACAAACAGCCAGGGTCTGTAGCCCCTAGCACAAGAACCTTGGGATAGTGTCCTTTCTACCCTCAAACGTAAAAGTAAAGAAAGGATTGGAAGCAATTAGCAAAAACAAACAAACACACAAAAGGAATCTGATTACAGAAACTTATTATAATGACAAGGAAGATTAAGAAACAAACTCAGAAGAAGAAAAACAGTGTCAAAGTGTCAAACAGGAAAAAAAATGGAAATTGATCTCAAACACAGAAAGAACTCATGGAAGAGCTCAAAAAGGAGTTTAAAAAATCAAATAAGAGTGGTAGAACAAAAAATGGGAAAAGAAATGAAAGTGATGCAAGAGAACCATAAAAGAGTCAACTTGGAAAAAAGAAACAACTCCTTAAAACAGAATTGTCAAAATACAAAAGGAGGTAGAAAAGCTCACTTACTTAAAAATTAGAATTGGGGAAGTAGAAGCTAACGATTCTATGAGACCAAAAATCAATCAAACTAAATCAAAAGAATGAAAAAATAGAAGAAAATGTAAAATGCCTCTTTGGAATAAAAACTGACTTGGAAAATGGATCCAGGAGAGATAATAAAGGAGTCATTGGGCTACCTGAATGCCATAATCAAAAGGAAGATGTGGGCATTATACAAAAACAAATTGTCAGAGGAAAGTGCCCTGATATCCTAGACCCAGAGGGTAAAATAGATATTGAAAGAATCCACTTATCATTTCTGGAAAGAGATCCCCCAAAGAAAATACCCAGGAACAAGATAGCCCAACTCCAGAACTCCTGGATCAAGGGGGAAAATATTGCGAGCATCAAGAAACAAACAATTCAAATATTGGAGAACCACAGTCAGGATTACACAGGATTTAGCAGCAACAACAATAAAATAACTGAGGTCATGGATATTCTAGAAGGCAAAGGAACTAAAACTACAACAAAGAATCACTAACTTGGTGAAATTGTGCATAATCCTTCAAGGGAAAAAATGATCATTCAGTGAAATAGAAGGCTTTGAAGCTTTTTTTCTGAGGAAAAGACCAGGACTGACAAAAATTTGATTTACAATATCAAGACTCGAAGGAAGCATAACAAGATAAAAAAAGAGAAAACATAGAAATTCAATAGTGAAAAATGTTTTACATCTCTAATTGGGAAGATGATACTTATAATTCTTAAGAACTATGTCACTAATAGTATAGTTGGAAGTAGCATACATAGACAGAGGGTGCAGTTACACGGTGAATGTGAGGGCATAATATAAAAATAATGAAGGGTTGAGAAAGAAAATTATACTGGGAGTAGAAGGAAGGGTGAAGTAGAATAGGGTAAATTATCTCACATGAAGGGGCATGGAAGACTTACTACAGTGGAGTGGAAGATGGGAGGGTGTGCAATTGGAATCACTTGAACCTTACTCTCATCAGAATTGGCTCAAAGAGGGAATAACATACACAAACAATTGGTTATAGAAATCTATCTTACCCTACAGAGAAGTTGGAGTTCAGGGGGTTAAGTAAAGTAGAGGAAAGACAAGGGAGAGCAGAATGGGAGACGGAGGTGTCCGAAGCAAAATACTGCTAAGGAGGGAAAGAGTGAAAGGAGAGAGAGTAGGACAGAAAGGAGAAAAAAGAGGATGGATGTAAATAAACAATTAACAATCATAAATGTTAATGGGATGAACTCTCCCATAAAATAGAAGTAGACAGCAGAATGGTTCAAAAACTAGAATCCTGCAATATGTTCTTTACAAGAAACACACTTGAAGCAAAGAGACACACATAAGGAATATGGTGAGGTCCTGGAGCAAAACTTATTATGCTTCAGCTGATAAGAAAAAAAGATGAGATAGCAATTCTGATCTCAGGCAAAATGAGAGCAAGAATAGATATAAATAAAAGAGATAAGGAAGGAAACGACATCTTGCTAAAAGGTACCATAGACAATTGTGTCGGTAAGCAAAATGGCCTTTGTTTTCTTTGAGTAACTCAGTTTATTTCATTAAGCCTCACTAGGTGCTGGGCCCTTGGGGCCCAGGGTAGGGGTAGCTCGAGGGAGGGCCTAGTTTACATGTCTGGGACAGCAGAGGCTTTTAGACCACGTGGGTATAAGTCCGCCTCTTTGGGATGATTCATGGGGCTGGCTAAGGGGAGGTGTTAACTCCAGAGCCATGCCCTATTGGATGTTAACCTAATCTACGTGGATGTGAACCTCCCAGGGTCCTAAGGGGAGGGGCCAAGTCAAGGACCAATCGGCTCTGGTCATTCAGACGATGCTTGATGATGTCAAAAACCCTATAAGAGGAGAGAAGACAGCTTGAAGATCCCTTTTCGGTTGGAGCAGCAGTGGTGGCGAGTGTGACTCTGGGCTAGCCCTTGTTCCGAGCTCTTGGGCAGAAACTAGATGTTGGTAACTATGAATTGTATTGGGCCCATCTGTTGATATTTGTAATTTGTTTGTATTTTGTTTTGAACTTCAGGGTGCTGGTTTTTCCCCTGAACTAAATGAATGTTCTGAAGTTCAGAGTGTTGGTCTCTTCCTCTGAAGTAAGTGAATGAATCTGTATTTGGTCTGTCTGTTGATGCTTGTAATTTGTATTTGTTCTGAAGTTCAGGGTGCTGGCTTTTTCCCCTGAACTAATTGAATGCTGTCTGTATGCTCCCCTGAACTAACTGAATGCTATCTGTATGCTGGATTAAAGTAAGCTTGTCAACCCCTTCACCTTGCTTTCTTTGGTTAAGCAGATCAAAAGAACCTGTGCTTTCCCAGTGTGCTGGCAGCTTTCTGGGTGCTGGCTGTGGGTGGATCTTACACCCCCACAGTGGCTGCTAGCCAGATTGTTAAAACAACAATGAAGAAATATCAATACCAAACATGTATGCACCGAATACTATAGCATCCAAATTTCTAAAGGAGAACTTAAATAAGTTAAAGGAGGTAATAGACAATAAAACTATATTAGTGAAAGATCTCAGGCTTCTCCTCTCAGAACTTGATAAATCCAAGCAAAACAGAAAACCAAACAAAGCAAAACAAAACAAGAAAGAAGCTAAGGAGATGAATAGAATTTTACAAAAGTTATCTGACAAATCTGGAGAAAATTAAATGGTAATAGAAAAGAAATGTACCTTTTTCTCAGCAGTATACGGGACCTAAACAAAAAAAATGACCATTTATTAGGTAATAAAAGTTTAAAAATCAAATACAGAAAGGCAAAAATATCAAAACCATCCTCTTTAGATCATAGTACCATAAAAATTACATTCAACATAGGGTAATGGAAAGATAGATTAAAATTTAAATGGAAATTACATAATATAATCTTAAAGAATAAGTGGATCAAAGAACAAATCATCAAAACAATAATTTATTAAAGAAAATGACAACCACAAGACAACATATTAAAATTTATGAAATGCAGCCAAAGCAGAGTTTTAGAGGACAATTTATTTCTCTAAATATTTTCATCAATAAAATAAAAAGATTAATGAATTGAGAATGCAACTAAAAAAACTATAAAAAGAACAAATTAAATATCCTCAATTGAGGACAAATACAAAATCCTGAAAACCAAATGAGAGATTAATAAAATTGAAAGTAAGAAAATTATTAAGGTAATAAATAAAATTAAGAACCAGTTTTATTAAAAAACAATAAAGTAGAAAAACCATTGTTTAATTTTATTAAAAATAGAAGGAAAAAAACCAAACATCCAGTATCAAAAATGAAAACAATGAATTAACCACCAATGAAGAGGAAATTAAAGTAATCATTAGGAAATATGTTGCCCAAATATATTCCAACAAATTTGACAATATGTGTGAAATTGAGGAAATGGGAAACGATTAAACAAGCTGTGGTATACGATAGTGATGGAATACTACTGTGCTATAAGAAATGATGAACTCAATAATTTTAGAAAAACATGGAAAGACTTTCACAAAATAATGAAGAGCAAAATGAGCAGAACCAAGAGAACATTCAGACATTAAAATAGGTTTTTTTGATTGGTATCATTCGGTCTTTGTTGTTGAGTCATTTCAGTCATGCCTGACTCCCTGTGACTCCATTTCTGCAGGTTTTTTAGCTAAGATATTACAGTGTTTTGCCATTTCCTCATTTAGCAGATGAAGAACTGAGATAAACAGGGATAAGTGACTTGCCAAGAGTCACACAGTTAGGAAGAATCTGAAGCTAAATTTGAACTCTGATCCTCTTGACTCCAAGCCTGGTGCTTTATCCACTGCACCATGTAGCTGCCTCACATAATTGGGTACATAGGTATAATAAAGTTTGGTGAATTTAAATAAAATACAAATTTGAAAAAGAACCCTTCTGCTCTCTGTCCTTTGGTCTAACATTTATAATTGTAAATCATTGTTGAAATTTACAGTTTAGGAGAATAAAAAAAAACACTTTCAATTTCTTTTGAGGTCGTTTCAGGAAGGCATTTATGTTGAACTACGTACCAGTGTGCTTGTAAATTCTTCAGTTAATGATGTGACTTTCTTTTTTCATTTGTTCATTATTTATTTATTTTAAACATTCTTTTCCTTTTAAATTTTGAGTACGAGATTCTTTCCCTCCCTCCCATGACAAACCAAGCCATTGAAAATAGCCAACAATATTATATCAGTTATACATGTGAAGTCATGCAAAATGTGTTTCCACGTTAACCATATCACAAAAAGCAAAAAAGGAGAAAGTAAGAAAATTGCACTTCAATTTGCACTCAAAGTTCATCAGTTCTCTCTCTGGAGAGGGATAGCATTTTCTTTTTCATCATTACTCCTTTGTAATTGTTCTGAATTATTATATTGATCAGAGTTGCCAAGTCTTTCATAGTTGTTCAGTATTGCAACATTGCTGTTATTGTGCACAATGATTTCCCAGTTCTTCTTGCTTCACTTGGTATCAATCAATTCATGTAATTTTTGCCATTTTTTTTTCTGAAACTACTACCCCTTGGCATTTCTTATAACACAATAGTTCTCCCTGAAAATCACATACCACAACATGTTCTGCAGTTCTCTTATTGATGAGCATCCCCTCAATTTTCAGTTCTGTCATCACAAAAAGAGATACTACAAATATTTTTGTACATATAATTCATTTTCCTTTTTCTTTGAACTATTTAGGGTATAGACCTACTACTGGTAATGCTAAATCAAAGGTTATACACAGTTTTATAGGCCTTTGGAAATAGTTCCATATTGTTCTACAGAAATGTTGGACCACTTTACTACTCTACCAACAACTCAATAACATGCCTGTTTCACCTAATCCTCTCCAGCATTTGTCATTGCTTATAGGTTTGAGGTCATATCTCAGATTTGTTTTATTTGCCTCTTTTAATCAATAGTGACTTAGAGCATTTTTTAACATGACTATGCAAAGCTTGGATTTCTTCTTTTGAAAACTGCTATTCACATCCATCACATTTATCAATTAGGGAATAGGTCTTATGTTTTATAAATTTGACTCAGTTCCCTATATTTGAAAAATTAAGCCTTTATCAGAGAAACTTGCTGTAATTTTTTAATATTACTTTTCTGTTTATGGCAAATTTTAGCAAAATGTGGTTTCCCTGATTGTCTCTTTCAATTAATTATCATTTTGCTTTTTGTTTATCTGAGAACATGATTGTCACACTGGCCTTCTTCTCCTCAGCAGAAGAATAAGAGATGTTATTCCAGTCCTTCATTTCAACTCTCTGTTTGTGTTTCTGTCTTAAATGTGTCCCTTGTAGACAACATATTGTTGGCTTCTGCTCTCCAAACCATTCTGCTGTTTCCATTCTAGGGGTTAGCTCATCCTATTTACATTCAGAGTAATGATCAATAACTGCATTTCCCTCCATCTCATTTTCCCCTGTTTATCCTTTTCTCTCTCTTTTTATCTAGTCACTCCTCAAAAGTCTGACTTGCATCCAGTGAGACAATGGTCTCACCCAGTATTCCCTTGCCCTTATATATGCCCTTTCTACAACATTTATCCTTTTGCTCTCTTTATCTTCCCATTGGGTATGATAGATTTCTGTATCAACTGAGTGTTTATATGTGTATATATATATACACATATATATATGTATGTATGTATGTATATATGTATGTATGTGTGTATGTATGTATATGCATTCTTCCCTTTCTGAACCAATTCTTATGATAGTGAGATTCAAGTATTGTTCAACACCCCCCATTTTCCCCTCTACTATAAAAGTTCATCCTTTTGAGCCTCCTTTACGTGAAAAAAATTGCCACCTTCTACCTCTCCTTTCCTTTTCCTCCCAGAGCATCCCTTTCTCTCACCTCAGTTTTTTGAGATCATTCCAACATATTCAACTCATACCTCTGTTTTATGTTTATAATATTTTAAAGTGATTTTAGAATGTATGTGCATCATTTTCCCACATAGGAATGTAAAAACAAAAGTTCTAAGGTGGAGAAGACTGCTTGTGGTCTCTCACAAACAGGATAAATGGCAGAAGAGCAGTGACCATACTTTTCTTTAGATCATATCACTTTTGAAGAAATGAAAACTTACAGAAATAATGAACTAGTTCTAAAAATAGCATTATGAAAAATCTGAAACTCAAGACACTTTCCCATTCACCCCAGGAGCAGAGTCCAACTTGAATAAAAATTTCAGAGTCAAGAAAAGGATTGGAAATGAGAAAACAACAAAAATGAACCTAACCATACAAAGTTACTATGATGACAGGGGATATCAAGACACAAACTCAAAAGAATAAAACAAAGTCAAAAATAGTTACATGCAAAGCTTCATAGAAGAAGTGTGATTTGTCACAGGCAAAAAAGGAATTTCTGGAACAGCTCAAGAAGTATTTTAAGTTTAACTAAGAAAGGAAGAGGAAAATTTTAAAAGAACACAAATGATATTAACACAAGAACATTATGAAAAAAAGATTGAGTAGATTGGTAAATGAGGCACAAAAAATAATAAAATAAGATTTTTTTAATGGCCAAATGATAAAAGAGGCAGAAAAATCCACTGAACAGAAAAACTCCTTAAATAGCAGAACTCAACAAATGGAAAAAGTTGTACAACTACTCACTGAAGAAAAGAACATCTTAAAAATAGAATTGGTTAAGTGGAAAAGGAGGGACAAAACCTCACTAAAAATATAATTGCTTAAACTGTAAAATTGGGCAGCTTGAGGTATAACACATCAAGAAACAGTAAAGCAATAAAACAAAATTTAAAAAAAATAAATAGAAGAAAATGTGAAATATCCCATAAAACAACTGACCTAGAAAATAGATGATTAAAGAATTATTTGACTACCTGAAAGCCATGATAAAAAAAAAGAGCCTGAGCATCATATTCTGAGAAATTATCAAGGAAAATGCAGATATCCCAGAATCTGAGGGTAAAAGAGAAACTGAAACAATCCACTGATCATATCCTGAAAGAGCTCCTGAAATGAAAACATTCAGCACTATTATAGTCAAATCCAACATCTCCCAGATCAAGGAGAAAATATTTTAAATGGACAGAAAAAAAATAATTCAAATATTGTCAAGCTACAGTCAGGAACAGACAAAATTTAGCGGCTTCTGCACTAAAGGATTTGAGGGCTTGGAATATGATATTCTGGAGGTCAGAGGAGCTAGAATTACAACCAAGAATCACCTACCCAGAAAAAGTGTGTATGATCTTTTGGTGGGGTGGAGGGAGAATGGGTTTATAATGAAGTAGAGGACTTTCAGTCATTTCTATGAAAGCATCAGAACTGAATAGAAATTTTTAAAAATTTATTTGTTATTAATTTAATACATTCATTCCCACAAGATTTTGAGTTACAAAATTTGTCCCCATCTCTACCCTCCCCCACCCCAATATGACATGTATTCTGATTGTCCCTTTCCCCAGTCTGCCTCACTTCTATCACCCACTCCCCCCCACCCTTATCCTGCTTCCCTTTGCTTTCTTGTAAGGCCAGATATATTTCTATACCCCATTGACTGTATCTCTTATTTCCCAGTTGCATGTAAAACAATTTTTAACCTTTGTTTTTAGGACATTGAGTTCCAAATTTTCTCCCTTCTTGACTCCCTACCTATCCTCCTTGATAATGCAAGCAATTCAATATAGGTTATATATGTATCATTATGCAAAACACTTCCATAATAGAGATGTTGTGAAATATGAACTATATTTCCCTCCATCCTGTCCCATCTCCCATTTATTCAATTTGCTCCTTTGACCCTGTTCCTTTTCAAAAGTGTTTTCTTTTACTACCCCTCCCCCCAATCTGCCCTCCCTTCTATCATCCCCCTCCCTTATTATCCCCTCCCCCTACTTTCCTGTAGGGTATGATACCTAGTTGAGTGTGTATGTTATTCCCTCCTTAAGATGAGAGTAAAGTTCACACTTTCCTTTTCACCTACTCCCTCTTACCTTTCAGCATAATAGCTTTTTCTTGCCTCTTTTATGTGAGGTAATTTACCCCATTCTATCTTTCCCTTTCTCTGTCTCCCAATATATTCCTCTCTCATCCCTTAAGTTTATTTTTTCATATATCATTCTTTCATATTCAACTCAACCTGTGCCCCCTGTCTATCTATCTATCTATCTATCTATCTATCTATCTATCTATCTACATACAAACGTACATACATACAAACGTATGTATATTTGTGTGTAGAAAGGTCTCATGAGGTACAAATATCATCTTTCCATGTAGGAATGTAAACAGTTCAACTTTAGTAAGTCCCTTATGATTTCTCTTTCCTGTTTACCTTTTCATGTTTCTCTTGATTCTTGTATTTGAGAGTCAAGTTTCTTATTGAGCTCTGGTCTTTCCATCAGGAATGCTTGAAGTCCTCTATTTCATTGAAAATCCATTTTTTCCCTGAAGTACTATACTCAGATTTGCTGGGTAGGTGATTCTTGGTTTTAATTCTAGCTCCTGTGACCTCCAGAATATCATATTCCAAGCCCTTCAGTCTCTTAATGTAGAAACTGCTAGATCTTGTATTATCTTGATTGTGTTTCCACAATACTCAAATTGTTTCTTTCTGGCTGCTTGCAATATTTTCTCCTTGACCTCAGAACTCTGGAATTTGGCTCCAATATTCCTAGGAGTTTTGCTTTTGGAATCTTTTACAAGAGCCAACTGGTGAATTCTCTCAGTTTCTATTTTACCTTCTGGCTCTAGAATATCAGGGCAGTCTTCCCTGATAATTTCTTGAAAGATTTTGATCACGGCTTTCAGGTAGTCCAATACTTTTTAAATTATCTCTTCTGGATTTATTTTCCAGGTCAGTGGTTTTTCTAATGAGATATTTCACATTGTCTTCCATTTTTCCTTCTTTTGATTCTGTTTTATAATTTCTTGGTTTCTCATAAAGACAATAGCTTCCATTTGTTCCATTCTAATTTTTAAGGAATTATTTTCTTCAGTAAGCTTTTGGACCTCCTTTTCTACAATAGCTTCCATTTGCTCCATTCTAATTTTTAAGGAATTATTTTCTTCAGTAAGCTTTTGGACCTCCTTTTCTATTTGGCTGATTATACTTTTTAAGGCATTCTTTCAGTCTGATCAACTGCTTGATTCCCCTACTCCCCATCTCTGGGCCTAGAGCTCTGGAAATAGCCACTGCTGCTTCTGCTTCTGCTGCTGCAGCCACCTTTGCTGCCCTGGGGGTGCACCATGCCTTTCTCTCACCCAGGTCCAACAGAGTTTTCCCACTCATCTGCTAAGTTGCCTTTGGTGTTTGTGGGTTGAGAAGTCTGGGAACTGCCACAGTTCAGTGATTTGGGGCCCTGAGGCCTGCTCTGCTCCACCTCCCCATCTATCCTGGTGCAGCCCAAGCTGGGCTGTGCTCTGTTCCCGGCATGTTGTGATAAACCCTTCCCAGCGATCATCCTGGCAGTCTTGGACTGGAGACTTGTTTCACTCTGTCATTTCATGGGTTCTGTAGCTATAGAATTTGTTTGGAGTCATTTTTACAGGTGTTTGCTGGGATTTGGGGGATAGCTCAAGGAAGGCTCTGTTTTCAGTCCACCATTTTGGCTCTGCACCCTGAATAGAAATTTGACTTTCAAATACAAGACTCAAGAAAAAGATAAAAAGGTACACATGAAAGAGAAAATATAAGGGATTCTGTAAGGTTAAACTGTTTACATTTGTACACAGGAAGATGACACATATAACTCCTAATAACTTTGTCATTATTAGGACAGTTAGAAGCATACATAGGAAAAGGTGACAGGACAAAGTTATCTGTGATGGCATGGCTTCCAGAAATAAAATTAAGGGTTTAGAAAGAGGGTTGCCTTGGTAGAAGGGGGAAGGGAAAGATACACTGGAGCAAACTATTTCACATAAAAGAGGCATGAAAGGGAATGTTATTACAGTAGAGGGGAAAATGGGGGATTGGCAACAAAATTAGATATCAAAATGGATTAAAAACCAGAATCCAGCCATATTTGTTTACAAAAATCACTCTTGAAACAAGAAACACACAGACAGAGTAAAGGTAATGGATGGAATAAAATCTATTGTTCTTCAGTTGAATTAAAAAAATTAAAGCAGGGCTAGCAATTATAATTTCAAAGCAAAAATAAAAATAGATCTAATTAAAAGAAACAAGCAGAGAAACTACATTTTGCTAAAAGGTACTGTACACAATGCAGTAATGTTAATACTGAACATATGTGCATCAAATGATATAGCATCTACATTTCTAAAGGAGAAGTTAAATGAGTTACAGGAGGAAATAGAACAGTAAAACTATACAAGTGGGGGACCTCAACTTTCCGCTCTCAGAACTAGACATATCTATCCAAAATAAATAAGAAAGAAGTTAAGGAGGTGAATAGAATTTTATAAAAGTTAGATAAAACTCTGGAAAAATTGAATGGAAATAGCAAGAATACACCTTTTTCTCACAAGTTCATGATACTTACACACAGAAAATGACTATGTATTAAGGCATTCCTGTTTAGATCGTAATGCAATAAAATTACATTCAATAAATGGCAGTGAAAAGACAGATTCAAAGTTAATTGGAAACTGAATAATCTAATCCCAAATAATTAGTGGGTAAAAGAACAAATCTTAAAAACAATAAATAATTTCACTAAATACAATGACATAAATAAGACAAAAGGGGGTTATGAGTCAGACACGATAGAAAATGGCTGGGCAGCAAGAACAAAAACAAATCAGTGGAATGCATTAGGTGAATGATACATAGTAGGATATGAACATATAATTTAGTATTTGATAAAACAAAGATCCAAAATTTTGAGGCAAGATATAACTATTTGACAAAACTTCCTGTGAAAACTGGAAAACCAGTATAGCATAAACTAGGTATAGACCAATATCTCACACCATTTAACAAGATAAGGTAAAAATGGGTACACAATTTTCACATAAATGGTAATACCATAAGCAAATTAAGAGAGTATGGAATAGTTTACCTGTCAGATCTCTGGAGAAGGGAAAAATGTAGAACCAAATAAAAGCTAGAGAGCATTACAAAATGTAGAATAGATTATTTTGATTATATAAAATTTAAACTTTTTGCACAAAAAACCCAATGCAACCAAAATTATAAGGAAAGCAGAAAACAGGGAAAATTCCAACATATATCTCCAATAAAGACCTCATTTCTCAAATTTATAGAGAACTGAGTCAAATTTATAAAAATACAAATCATTTCCCAATTGATAAAAGGTCAAAGGACTTAAACAGCCAGTTTTCAGATAAAGAAATTAAAGCTATTTAGAATCATATAAAAATCCTCTAAATCATTATTGATTAGAAAAATGCAAATTAAAACAACTCTGAGATACCACCTCACACCTATCAGATTGATTAATATGACAAAAAAGGAAAATATTGGATGTTTGAGAAGATATGGGAAAATTAGGATCCCAATGTACTGTTGGTGGAGTTGTGCATTGATCCAACCATTCTGGAGAGCAATCTGCAACTATGCCCAAAGGGATATTAAACTATCCATACCCTTTGATCCAGCTATCCCACTAATAAGTTTATATCCTTAAGACATTCACAAATAGAAGAAAATACTTATTTGTACAAAAATATTTATAGCAGTTCTTTTCGTGGTGGCTAAGAATTGAAAATCAAAGGGATGACCAACAATTGGGAAATAAGTAAACAAGCTGTGGTATACGATTGCAATGGAATATTATCATGCTATAATATTCGACAGGCAGGATGCTTTCGGGAAATCCTAGAAAGACTTACACGAACTGATGTATAGTGAAGTGAAAAGAAGCAGGAGAATGCTGTACACAGGAACAGCAGTATTGTGTGATGAAGAATTGTGAATGACTTAGCTACTCTCAGCAATATAAGGATCCAAGACAATTCCAAGGATTAATGATGGAGCATGTTATCCACCTCCAGAGAAAACTGATATTGAATGAAGACTGAAGCATGCTATTTTTCACTTTCTGTTTTCTTTTATTTCAGTCTTGTGCAAAATGACTTATAGGGAAGTGTTTTATATAACTACAAATGTATAACCTATAATCTGATTGTTTACCATCTCAGCAAAAACAGAGGGCAAGGAGAGTGAGAGGGAGGGATAGAATTTGGAACTCACAACTTTAAAATTTGTTTTGAAAATTGGAAAAACAAAGAACTTCTATTTGAAAGCTGAGTGTAGTGGGGAAAGATTTGAGACAAAAAGTTCAACTACAGAGCAACAGCAATAATCTAAGCATGAGGCATAATAGTTGGAAGGTAATAATTAACAATAATAATACATAGCAAACATTTTCATAGTGCTTATTATGTGCCAAGTACTGTGAAAAGCACTTTACAGTTACCTCTTTTGACCCTCACAAAACCATTTTTATTATACCCATTTTACAGATGAGAAAACTGAGGCAAGCAGAGGTTAAGTGACTTGCCAAACATCACACAGGTAGCAAGTGACTGAGGCCATATTTGAATTCAGGTATTATTGAATCCAAGTCTAGTGCTCTTCTGCCACCTAGCTGCCCAATAATATAGTCATCAGGCATAATGTCCAGAAGACTATTCCAATAATCTAAGCATACTCTTCCCATGACCTCCTTCATTCCACCTCTAAAATATGCAAAAATGGTCATGCACTTGATCCTGATATCTTCCACAAATGTACTATATGTTCAAGGGTACCAAAATCTTCCTACCTGTCTATAATCTGTTGGTTTTCCAACCCTCTCTGTGCCTCAAGCTTTTGAGTCCTCTTTAAACATCCAAAGGCTACCCCTCTGTCCTTCTCAGCTGAAAAAAGTACCTCAAGAATAACCGGGGAAAAGTTGAAGGCATTCAACCTAAACTTGTTTTTTCTTCCATTTTCTTCATTTCACATATCATTCAGGTTTCTTCTGTCACTATCTCCTCCATCACTCATGTCCCAAGCAGTCTCATTCCCATTCCATCCTATCTCCTCTAACAGATTGCTTCCTCTGTCATCTTTACTTTATCACAATTTCAATTTCTTCCTGCTTTCCGACTCCTTCTCTACTGCCAACCAACATGTCCATGTCTCCCTTATCTCTGCTATTGTTCTATGTCTCTTCTGCCCTTTATAGCTAAAATCTTTAAGAACTCTATAATAGATATTTCCATTTTCTCTCAACTCACATCTTTTCCCACTGCAATCTGACTTCCAACCACTTCAATCCACTGAATCTGCTTTTTCCAAAATGACCAATGGTCTCTTAATTGACAACTCCAATTGCCTTTCCTTAACTCTCATGCTTCCTAGTCTCTCTGCAGCCTTGACACTGTTGACAATTCTTTTCACTTTCTCTCTCTCTCTAGGTTTTGGGGACCTCACTCTCTCCTGGTTCTTTAGACTCTTCCTTCTCACTTCTTTGCTGGATTCTCATCCAAGTCACATTTTCTAACTGACAGTCTCTCACAAGTTCTATCATGGATCCGTTCCTCTTCTCCCTCTTTCCCACTTCACTTGATTTCTTCTCAGTTCCCATGATTTAATCATCAACTGAATGCTGATGATTTTCAAATCCCTCTATCCTATCATTCCTCACATATCCAACTGCCTTTTAAGCATATTGAACTGGATGTCCAACAAACATCTTAAACTCAACATATCTAAAACTGAACTAATTATCTTCCATGATCATTTTCTTCCCTTCCTAAATTCTCCCCATTATTGTCAAGGGCACCATCCTCTCAAGTCCCTCAGGCTCACAAGCCAGGTGTTATTTTCAATTCCTCACCATCTCTCACCACAACTCCTGTTGCCAAGGCCTGCAGATTTCACCTTTGCAATATCTCTTAAATATGCCTGCTTCTACTACCACCATTCTGGGACAGGCTTTCATCACCTCACCCACAGTGAGGTACAGTTATCAAAATGTTGTTGTTGAGTTGTCTCAGTTGTGTCTGACTCTTCATGAACGCACTTGGCATTTACTTGGCAAAGACATTGGAGTGGTTCGCTATTTCCTTCTCTAGTTCATTTTATAGATGAACAACTGAAGCAAATAGGGTTAAGAAATTTGCCCAGGGTCACATAGTTAATAAGTATCTGAGGCCAGATTTGACTTCAGGTCTTCCTGACCCCAGGCCCAGCATTCTAACAAGGATAAGGAGTTACCAGACATGTAGCAGAAGGTTAGAGCTGTCACAAAACCCTAGAGATAAAAGAGCATCAAGAACAGGATAAAGGTTTCAATGATTGCCTTATCAGATCAAAAAATGAGTGTCATAAAAGACCAATTAGTTTTTGACAGTTAAGAGATTATTGCTGACTTTGGGGAGTACAATTTCAATTGAATAATGAGACAAGCATCCAGATTGTAAAAATTTAAGAAAAGAGTAAAAGGAATGTATATGGAAGCATTAATTGTAGAGAACCTTTTCAAGATATTTAGCCATGAAATGTAGAAGACGTATGGAATGACAGCTAGGGAAGATGGATGGATCAAGTGAGGAGTTTGGATAGCCTCATGGAAGCAAGCCAGGAGAGTGGGAATGTTTAAAGATTAGTAAGAACATTGGAATAATAGAGGAAATAATCTACTGGAGAAAATGCAATGGAATGGGATCATTTGTGCATATAGAAGCATTTGCCTTATCAAGCGAAAGGCCACATTTTCTTGTAAGCCAAGAGTGAAGGCGGAGCTATTAATGGAAGGCATCTGACTAATGTGAAATGAGGATGAGCAGAAAAGAGGGTATAACCTCAACTTTTTCATCTCATAAATTAAATAATTTGCAAAGTTTTCCTAATTCAACAAATGATTTCAGCAAAATGACGTATTAATGAATCAGTAAGGCAAGATTCACAATATCAATAGTGATCATGAATGTTCCTGTATAGTTTGGTATCTCAGAATATAAGACATTCCATATATATTCAGACACCAGAGGATCAAATCCCAAAACCAAAAATTCCAATTCAACATAACAACAATCATACCCCCAAACCTGTAAGTCAACTTCAATGTAACAGCAATGAAATTAAAACACAATATTGCAGGAAGGAACCAAGGGCATCCTGTATCCTTTCCCTCTGCTAGGGCCTTCCCATAAACACTCACTCACACATCCTGTCTGCTTGCCTGCATCCTCTCCTCCCTCAGTTCTGAGAGCTTGCAGTTCTCTCTCTCCTTGCAGTTCTCTCTCTCCTCCATCTCTCTGTCTCTTCCAGTTCTCCAGTTCTCTGTCTCCCCATATCTCCATCTCTGTATCTCTGCAGTCCTCTCTCTCAGCCCTGCCAGGTCTTTCTCTCTTCCTATCTCTGAGCTTAATGGCTACCCTCAGAATTTATATACATGTATAAATATATACATACACACACATACATACATACACACATGCATATACACACATGCACATATGTATGTATATGTGTATGTGTTTATGTGCATGTATATGTACATATGTGTGTATGCATGTGTATGTATTATGTTTGTATGTATATATGTGTGCATATACAAATATACATATACATGTGCATATGCGTGTATACAAGCACATAAATACACAGATGTATGTATACATATGTACATATATACATATGTGTGTATATATACACACATACACATACACACATATATGTTTATATGAGTGTATGTGTATATGCATACGTATATACCCCACACATATCTACATATACACATATATGTATACATCTACATATACATACGTGTGTGTGTGTGTGTGTGTGTGTGTGTGAGACAGGAAGAGAGAGAGAACTGGAAGGGCTGAGAGAGAGGCCTGCAGAGATACAAAGATGGAGAGATGGGGTGACAGAGAACTGCAGAACTGGAAGAGATGGTGAAATGGAGAAGAGAGAGAATTGCAAGAAGAGAGAGAACTGCAAGGGCCCAGATACACACACACACACACACGTATATACATATATATACACACATATGTGTGTGTACATATATGTATATGTGTGTATGTATATGTATAGATACATACCTTCTTAGGGCCTGAAGGCTTCACACCTTAACCCTAACCCTAAATGGGCTTCACACCTAATAAACAAAAGGGCATGGGCCTGAGGCTTAGCAGGTAGTTAGCAAAAGCATGTGGGTATTCCTCTACATAAGCTTCCCCTAATCAAGTTTCCTCTAGCTAGCTCTGCCTGAGGCCTATTAAATGGGTAGGTAAGATCTTTAATCACATTAACACCACATGAATATTAGAAGTTTAAGATATAAAATATGTATATATATATATGTGTATATATATATATATATATATATATATATATATATATATATATATATATATATATATATGGGTTATTCTTTATGTCGAAAATATAATTATTTTACTTTTGCCAAATATTTCACATACCATCATAATACGTAGATTGATTGGGAGTGTACAAATACACAAGCATACAACATTGATTTGAAGTGTACAAATATAAAAGTGTAGAAAATTCAATATGAAGCTAATATCAGTTTATGCAACAACTATGCCAGAGGATGATATGGTAGGGAGCTTGATGAAAAATTAGAAAAAGGCTTTGAATCAAACAAGTACAAATTCATTGCCCACTGTACACAAGGAACTATATTGGGAACTGAAAATACAAGGACACAATGATATGAATCTCCAAATAAATATTTGTGTTACTAATGTTATGAAACACAATGTAATTTGAAAAAAAAGAATGAATGAACTTATTTTCTCTATTTAATTCCACAAACATGTGTGTATGTATACAGAGATTCACAGACAGAGCATTGGCAAATGACCAAAAGTCTCCATAATTCTTCCTTAATATTCTCTTCCACAGATCATTTCTAAAAAGAGGCACATGTTGGAAAATGACAGCATATTTTCTGGTTATCATTTGAATGGAGAAGATAGCAACAGGAAATACAAATTGCAACCTTTAAAAATGGGAACTTCTTTTTTCTTCAGAACAGAAAACAATGTCATTTAGATCAAAGCAACCAGAAAATGTTTTGTGGGTTAATTTTTTATTGACTTACAACAAAATAGATATTTGAGTCTGGGTTGCCAAAGGCTAGTATTTGTATTTGGTTCTATCACAACTATTCTCATTATTTCATTTCTTTTCTTTTAAAGTAATTTAATTTAAAATAACAAACATTTTCTATCCTTCTCTCTCTTCCTCCTATTGAAAAATCAAGAAAAACAAAACCCTTACAACAAATATGCAGAGTCAAGAAAAACAAATCCCTGCATTAGCAATATGTCATTGGTTTTCTTAAATTTTGGTTTTAAAAATTGAATTGTTTTAAATAAGATGTCAAATTTCAGTGGTGGCCTTTCACTTGTGAATTGTTACTGCTTATCTTTTTTAAAAGGTGGCATGTATTCAGTCTCACACTTAACACAACCTTAGGTTCATATTAAAGTTGAATAAACCAACTGTTTTTTTTTGTTTTTGTTTTTGTTTTTTTTTTTTACTGAAGAAGCAGAAATTGACTGACTTGGTCACTGTTCAGCTTGTTGGGTTGTTATTGATAAGGTACAAGCTCAGACCTTTTCGGTTGTATGTTTTGCAATATTGCATGGATCTTTTTTTTTTTTTTTTGAGTCTGACCTGTTCATTCTCCTCAGTTTAGGAGTCTCAGTTTTCTTTTTTTTTTTTTTGTATATATTTTATTTAATATTTTAGTTTTCTTTTTTTATTCTTTTTCTTTTTTTATTTAATATATTTAGTGTTCAGCATTGATTTTCACAAGAGTTTGAATTACAAATTTTCTCCCCATTTCTACCTTCCCCCCCACTCCAAGATGGCATATATTCTGGTTGCCCTGTTCCCCAGTCAGCCCTCCCTTCTGTCACCCCACTCCCCTCCCATCCCCTTTTCCCTTCCTTTCCTGTAGGGCAAGATAAATTTCTACAACCCGTTGCCTGTGTATCTTATTTTCTAGTTGCATGCAAAAACTTTTTTGTTTTCTGTTTTTGAACATCTGTTTTTAAAACTTTGAGTTCCAAATTCTCTCCCCTCTTCCCTTCCCACCCACCCTCCCTAAAAAGTCAAGCAATTCAACATAGGCCACATGTGCATCATTATGCAAAACCCTTCCACAATACTCATGTTTTGAAAGATTAACTATATTTTGCTCCTTCGTAACCTATCCCCCTTTACTGAATTTTCTCCCTTAACCCTGTCCCTTTTCGAAAGTGTTTGTTTTTGATTACTTCCTCCCCCATCTGCCCTCCCTTCTATCATCCCCCCTTTTTTATCTTCTTCCTCCTTCTTAACTGTGGGGTAAGATACCCAATTGAGTATGTATTGTTTTCCCTCCTCAGGTCAAATCTGATGACAGCAAGATTCACTCATTCCCCCTCACCTTCCTTCTCTTCTCTTCCTATAGAACTGCTTTTTCTTGCCACTTTTATGTGAGATAATTTACCCCATTCTATCGCTCCCTATCTCCCTCATTCAATATATTCCTCTTTCATCCCTTAATTTGATTTTATTTCTTTTATATATCTTCCCTTCATCTTTAACTCACCCTGTGCCCCCCCCTCTCTCTCTCTATATATATATACATACACATACATATATACATATATACACACTCACATATATATATATACATAAACATATATATAGCATATCTATATATCTATCTATATATTTATATATCTATCTATATCTATATATCTATATCTATATCTATCTATCTATCTATCTATATCTGTATCTCTCTCTCTCTCTCTTTATATATATATATATATATGTATATATATATATATATATATATGTATATATATATACACACACACACACATATACGCCTATTCCCTTTGGCTACCCTAATACTGAGGTCTCATGAATCATACACATCATCTTTCCATGTAGGAATGTAAACAAAACAGTTCAACTTTAGTAAGTCCCTTGCAATTTCTTTTTCTTGTTCTTTTTCTTGATTACCATTTCATGCTTCTCTTGATTCTTGAGTTTGAAAGTCAAATTTTCTATTCAGCTCTGGTCTTTTCACTGAGAAAGCTTGAAAGTCCTCTATTTTATTGAAAGTCCAATATTTGCCTTGGAGCATCATACTCAGTTTTGCTGGGTAGCTGATTCTTGATTTTAATCCT